>NC_091584.1:3771006-3773506 GCF_042767895.1 Penaeus vannamei | reverse complement strand
GGCAGAGTACTTGGGTGAGAAGGGAGAAGGAAATGGCTATGAATGGCGAGAAGTTGAATCTTGGTGAATATGTTCTTCATTTTTACAGATGGATGATACATATTAATATATATATATATATATATATATATATATATATATATATATATATATATATATATATATATATATATATATATATATATATATATATATATATATATATATATATATATATATATATATATATGAACACACACACATGCACACCTAAATGCGCACACATACACCCACACATACATTAATACATGTATATACATACAAGTATTTATGTATATACATATGTATATATATACATACATACATATATATATATATATATATATATATATATATATATGTATATATATATATATTTATTTATATATAAATACATATGTATATATGTTTTTTATAAATATTTGCATATATATATTTATATATGTATATACAGACACACATACACACATGTGTGTGTGTGTGTGTGTGTGTGTGTGTGTGTGTGTGTGTGTGTGTGTGTGTGTGTGTGTGTGTTTGTTTGTCTGTGTGCGTATGTGTGTGTTTGTTTGTGTGTGTGTATATGCGTTTGTGCGCATATACAGACGACATGCACGTATCTCCAGCACTGCCTACCGCGTGGCTGTGGACTCCGCGCCGAGGAGGGCGAGTCCGGCCCAAGAGAGTCCGGTTTCCTGTCTTGCCAGATTCATCCCGAGGACCGGGTTCAGCCTCTGGAATATCCCGGGAATTTACGGCGGCGATAAATTAGGAGGTTTGAGGAAGAAGGAGATTCCGGCGAAATGAACGGACGAATCACCTTCAGGAGCTGATCGTGTCTTTGAACGGGAAATGAAATCACACATAACGGCTAACGAAAAAGCGTAGTGGTTATAACAATGATAGTAATGATGATAATGATAATGATAATACTAATATCTAACGGCTAACGAAAAAAAGTAGTGGTTAGAACAATATCAGGAATGATGATGATGATAATGATAATACTAATACTAATATTTATAGTAATGATAATGGCCATAATGGTGATGATGATAATGATAATACTAATACTAATATCTAATGGCTAACAAAAAAGCGTAGTGGTTATAACAATAATAGTAATGATGATAATGATAATGATAATGATAATACTAATATTTATGATAATGATAATAATCATAATGGCAATGATGATGATGGTAATGATAATACTAATACTATTATTTGTAATAATGATAATGGCCATAATGGTGATGATGATGATGATAATGATAATACTAATACTAATATTTATAATAATGATAATGGCCATAATGGTGATGATGATGATGATAATGATAATACTAATACTAATATTTATAATAATGATAATGGCCATAATGGTGATGATGATGATAATGATAATACTAATACTAATATTTATGATAATGATAATGGCCATAATGGTGACGACGATAATGATGATAATGATAATAATAATCCTGCTGCTGATAATGATAATGAGCCTTTCTCTCGGTTCTTCTGCGTTCTCTGTTCTTCTGTGTTCTCTCTGTTCTTCTGTGTTCTCTCTGTTCTTCTGTGTTCTCTCTGTTCTTCTGTGCTCTCTCTGTTCTTCTGTGTTCTCTATGTTCTTCTGTGCTCTCTCTGTTCTTCTGTGTTCTCTGTGTTCTCTCTGTTTTTCTGTGTCCTCTCTGTTCATCTGTGTTCTCTGTGTTCTTCTGTGTTCTCTCTGTTCATCTGTGTTCTCTCTGTTCTTCTGTGTTCTCTCTGCTCTTCTGTGTTCTCTCTGTTCTTCTGTGTTCTTCTGTGTTCTCTCTTTACACGAGTAGCGATATATAATTTCTCCAAGTCGAGGTTTGTTGAAGGACAGCGCTCACACCTGAAAGACTATGTTGATTCACCAACGTATGAGCAGGCTAACGCATGTAACCCAGCTGTATTCACATTAACTGAAATGTGTGTTTTGATGTTATTCTGTGTCTCTTTTGTTATATTCTACCTCATTTGCAGAATCCTTCATGATTGTCATATACATATCCTCTCTCTCTGTCACATATATATACGTATGCTTACTTGCCACATATGATATGCCAAAGCTGTGTTGTGTTTCCCTTTCCGTAAGGGCTATTGTCCCATACTAAATGCGTGAATTATAGACACCTTGGCTATCTGTCGTAACGTCACATTACGTATACTATACTCTACTCTATACACAGTTAGAGTGCACATACACATACCTACTCTGAGGAGGGTTGCCTTGAAATCTTTGTGAAAACTTACTCCCGAGTGTTTTTTTCTAACCTCACCATTCACCATACATTTGTAAGGTCCATTCTATACACAGTTACAGTGCACATACAGATACTTCCTCTGATATGAATAGATATTTGAAAGCAACTAAAATTCGTTCAAAATTTGACTTTCATGTTGTCCTTTCGTTGCCCTCGCGAGGTCCGCGTGGGGTCGACGCCGAGGGCGGGCG
>NC_091584.1:3763506-3766006 GCF_042767895.1 Penaeus vannamei | reverse complement strand
TCATTGTCGTTTTTTGGACGCTTGCCGGATTTTTGAAATTATTCCGAAAAAAAGAAGGTTGGTCTCATCTTATGTGAAATTTGATAAGCTTTCAGAAAATAACCTCATATTTTTATTATCTCTAATCATTGCGTCACAATTGCCGATTTTCAAAGGTACCATCAAAAAAATAATATTTCGGTCGACATCGAAAATCGCTGCTACAACCTAAAAAATAACGGTCGAGCCTTGAAATTTTCAGGGGAGAACCGGGGGCCTAGAAACTCCTTGAAAATGCATTAAAGTCAATTTCGGCAAGAAGGGCGAAAATCGCCGAAAAATCAGCAGAAGGTCCCCTAAAGGGGGCCGTCTGTTTTTTTTTTTTTTTTTTTTTTTTTTTTTTTTTTTTTTTTTTTACTTTACTTTTCGATTTTTCTTGCCGATTTTGATGAAACTCACACCCTTTTATTTATGTCCCTTCCCATTGCCTGTGGTCGATTTTTTTTTAAATTGGCCCAATAGTTTTTGAATTAATGTGAGATAAGACATTTTATTTTATTTTTGCACAGAGCTACCCTATAGCTCTGTTTCGACATATTTTTTGGTGAATTTTTGAAGCAGGGGACTTCAAAAAAAAAAAGGTAAAAAAAATTCTTACATTAACCACTTTTACAAGAAGCACAAGCTAAAATTGCAGAACAAAAAGTCTCAAACAAGTTGATATATTATTTTTCTACAAAATAAGCCATATCTTAATTCGGACATAAATTGCGCCTGTGAGGACTCAGCTACAAAATGAGCCATAATACGTTAAAATCGGACGCACGTGTTGTATCTGCAGATCACTGACGTTTAACTGAGATAAATGAATCATCACTGACGTTTAACTGAGAAAAATAAATCATCACTGAGGTTTAACTCTACGGAGCCGCGTAGCCATTTTCACACTCCTGTGAAAGATGAAAAACAAGTACATTGCGGTGTAAAAATATGTATATAAGGAATGCAAGCACATAAAGATCATTTTCGTGTGCTCCATGACCTTTCTAGCACATGGGGGAGTTGGCGGCCTCTAGAATCTGCAGGTCGAGGCTTTGACTTTCCTAGTTAATTTATATACAGAGTAACATATTTAACTGAAATTACTATAGTAAACCTTGTAAGGCTAATGGGATCCTAACACAGAATAGAAAACGATTAGTTCATTTCTTGCATTGAAGAAATAATTTAATTCACAGCCCTCCTGAAAATCCGTTAGGATTACGTGTACCCAAGTTTAGGGACTTTTGCTCTCACGGTTTAAGGACTTAGCTTCTACTGCTCCTTACATAATTTATCTCTCCTTGTTGACTTTGGCAGAAGCTCTACTGACTTACTGATATTGAAGAAAATGAAGATTTCAAAACATAAAATAAAATGAAATAAAATAATAAATCAATAAAAATTTATAAAAAATAAATAAAAATAAAATATCTCTTTTTGACCGTTGGGATGGTAACTGAAATTGCTTTGATAGATGAAGAAAGTATGCAGGGTGTGGGCAGAGTTTCCACAAGGGATTCCACCATTTTTTGACAAGATGGTGTGGCAAACAGACATTGGTCTTAAACCTCCACATTTATGCATTAACTCAGAAGCTAAAACACTAAGGTGGCGGTTATTAACATAGCCCTTGGACAGCGTTTCCGATTATCACCCATAAATCACTTGTAGTGTAGCTGGTTCTCGATGGTGCCAAGTTATAAGTTTTGGCATAGGTATTCTGTGTGCAATTAATTTATCGTGGAATCGCAATTTCTATCGCATGCCAACCACCACGGTCTTGAAGAGAGAAAATGGAAGTCAACTTTTATCCGGATACTTCTTTCTGAGATAAATAAATCAAGAATTGGTCTTAAAACAATACACAGAAGATCAAATCCACAGATATCTGTAATGGACGATCTACATGCACCTTGTCCAAACTGCATTCAGAAAAAAATATTTGCGACATTTCACGATCATAAAGCTTTCTTTTGCAATCTTTATAGACTCGTGAGCCACTGATTTTACCAATAGCCGCCAGGGATGGCATGCACGTCAACAGTAAATTTAGTCTCTACTTTGTATTTACACATTTATGGCTCCACAAGAGCTTCTTATCAAGGACTCAGTTATTATTCCTGTTTCTTTCACCCATATTCGCTTTTCCTTTGTTTTGGGGTAATATTTTATTGTATTTATCGTGGGCACTTCTAGAGCCATGTATGTTAGATACATCACATTTTCCGGCAGAAATGGGTTAATCAATACATCCTGAAAAAATTCTCGACTTGGTATCATGCGAAATTATTATCGTTATCAGAGAAATGCATCAATTATTTCTAAAAAAAATATATATATATATATATATATATATATATATATATATATATATATATATATATATAGCAATAGACTTACCTTAGAAATACCTTAGACATTAAGTTTTGTCTCGTAATAGTCTAGCAAGTACACATCTCAAACACTGGTGATTACCGGT
>NC_091584.1:3751006-3753506 GCF_042767895.1 Penaeus vannamei | reverse complement strand
TTTTCTGAACCGTAAAAATCCTATATTCTGTGGATATGATCTTTACAAAATGTTATGAAATGTTAAAACGTATAATTTACGTAAACCATAAAAAGACAACGATTAGTTAAGGAAAAGATCATCTCAAATAAAAATACTTCCAGAAAGAGAAATAGATAAGATAGATTTACATAGATATTTCGTATCAAAATCTTAAAAGAAGGGCAAAGCACAGCGAAAAAAAAAAAAAAAAAAAAAAAAAAAAAAAAAAAGGCACAGATATTAAGCATACACTCAAAAAGGAGATAATACTGATCTGACCTTTACGTAAAAGATGCTTGCAGTATTATGTAAGTGATAATGCTGTGACGTAAAGATTGTGCTTGATTCGAACACTGATTTTTTTTCTTTTCTTTTCTTTTCTTTTCTCTCTTTCTTCTTCTTTTCTTTTCTTTTCTCTCTTTCTTCTTCTTTTCTTTTCTTTTCTCTCTTTCTTCTTCTTTTCTTTTCTTTTCTCTCTTTCTTCTTCTTTTCTTTTCTTTTCTCTCTTTCTTCTTCTCCTTTTTTTCTCTCTCTTCTTCTTCTTTTCTTTTCTTTTCTCTCTTTCTTCTTCTCCTTTTTTTCTCTCTCTCTTCTTCTTTTCTTTTCTTTTCTCTCTTTCTTCTTCTTTTCTTTTCTTTTCTCTCTCTCTTCTTCTTTTCTTTTCTCTCTTTCTTCTTCTCTTCCTTTTTCTTTCTTTTCTTCTTTTTTGTTGAGATGTTTCTATTTATCTTGCTGTATATCCTCAATTTTATTCCTGACGTTTAGTGGTTTAAATCTCTGTGGTACTTTTATTCACTTTTATTTCACTTTTTCATTATCTTTGTCTATACTTGTTTTCACTGTCTATTAGAATTTCAGATCTTTGCTTACCTGGAGAGAGAAACCAGGTTGGAAGTGTAACCGGAAAATAGACATTTTTCAGACAAAATAGATAAATAATATAATAAAATATATAATATAATATAATATAAATATAATATAAAATATATAATATAATATAAAATATATAATATAATATAATGTAAATGTAATATGAAATATATAATATAATATAATATGAAGTATATGATATAATATAATATAGATATAATATAAAATATATAATATAATATAATATAGATATAATATGAAATATATAATATAATATAATATAAATATAATATGAAATATATAATATAATATAATATAAATATAATATAAAATATATAATATAATATAATATAAATATAATATAAAATATATAATATAATATAATATAAATATGATATAAAATATATAATATAATATAATATAAATATAATATAAAATATATAATATAATATAATATAAATATAATATAAAATATATAATATAATATAATATAAAAAAAAATAGATAGAATAAATAGTTTATACAGCTCTCAGTTTGAATGTGGGAAATAGCCACTTTAACGCACACACAAACAAACGCTTTTGTTTTCTCTCTATTTTGTTTTTCTTTCTTTCTTTTTTTATATTTTGTCTGGGTCTTTATTTGTTCTTTTTCTTTTTTTTTCTTATTTTCTCTGACTTTTTTTTTTTTTTTGTTTTTTCTTGTATTCTTATTTCGATTTTTTTTGTGTGTGTTTTCATTAATGTGCCTATTTTCCTGTGATTTTTTATTCTACTTTTTGTTATCATTTTTCCTTCTTCTTTTTCTTGGTTTTCTTTTTTTTTCATCGATGTGACTTTTCTTGGACTCTTTGATCGGCTCTATGTAACTTTTATGAAATAAATAAATAAATAAGTGATAATGATAATAAAGTAAATGATAATAATAATAATAATAATAATGATAATGATAATGATAATGATAATAATAATAATAATAATAATAATTATTATTATTATTATTATTGTTGTTATTATTATTATTATTATTATTATTATTATTATTATCATTATTATTATTATTATTATTGTTATTATTATTAGTATTATTAGTATTATTATTATTATTATTATCATTATTATAATGATAATGGTAATAATGATAATAATAATAATAATAATAAAAATCATTATGATAATAATAATAATAATAATAATAATAATAATAATAATAATAATAATAATAATAATAATAATAATAATAATAATAATAATAATAATAATAATAATAATAATAATAACAACAACAACAATAATGATAAATGAATAACTAAATAATTTTTAAACATACATAATAATAATAATATTTGTCTTTCGTTTCCTCCTCCAATTGTTTAAGAAAAATCCGATTAAAAGTCGACTTACCGAAGAGAACAGATGTCGCTGTTCACCGCTACCTTGTTCTCCGAGCCACTGACGCATTCTGTTCTTTTGTTATGCAGTGTTCTTTGCTCTGTCGGAGAGGTCATGTCATGCTTGGAGAAGACGTGAGCTTTTGAGAATGTAATGGACATTTTTATAGGTCTGTTCTTCTATCTAATGGGATACAGAGAAACTATTAAGTCTATGGG
>NC_091584.1:3727989-3730489 GCF_042767895.1 Penaeus vannamei | reverse complement strand
CTGGGTTGGGGGAAGGGAAGGGGAAGAGGGAGAATGAGAAGAAGAATTGGTAAAGGAATAATGAAAGAAAAGGAAAAGATGAAAAGAATAAGAATAAGAATAGAAATAATAAGAATAAGAATAGAAAACAAAAGGTTTGAACGGAAGGGGACTGGGTTGGGGGAAGGGAAGGGGAAGAGGGAGAATGAGAAGAAGAATTGGGAAAAGAGTAATGAAAGAAAAGGAAAAGATAAGGTGAATAAGATTAAAAAAAAAAGAAAAAAAAGAGAGAGAGAGAGAAATGAAAACTGATAACAAAGAAATAAAGAATAGAAAACAAAAAGTTTGTACGCAAGGGGACTGGGTTGCGGAAAGGGAGGGGGAAGAGGGAGAATGAGAAGAAGAATTGGTAAAAGAATAATTTAAAAAAAGGAAAAGATAAAATTAATAAAATAAAAAAGTGAAATGATAACTGATGATAACAAAGAAATAATAAAGAATAGAAAACAAAAGGTTTGAACAGAAGGGGACTTGGTTGGGGAAAGGGAACGGGAAGAGGGAGGATGAGAAGAAGAATTGGGGAAAGAATAATGAAAGAAAATGAAAAGATAAAATAAATAAGATAAAAAAAGAGAAATGATAACTGAAGATAATAAAGAATAGAAAACAAAAAGTCTGAACAGAATGGGACTTGGTTGGGGGAAGGGAAGGGGAAGAGGGAGAATGAGAAGAAGAATTGGGGAAAGAATAATTTAAAAAAAGGAAAAGATAAGGTGAATACGATCAGAAAAAAGAGAAATGATAACTGAAGATAACAAAGAAATAATAAAGAATAGAAAACAAAAGGTTTGAACGGAAGGGGACTCGGTTGGGGAAAGGGAAGGGGAAGAGGGAGGATGAGGTTAAGAAATGGGAAAAGAATAATTTAAAAAAGGAAAAGATAAGGTGAATAAGATAAGAAAAAAGAGAAATGATAATTGAAGATAACAAAGAAATAATAAAGAATAGAAAACAAAAGGTTTGAACGGAAGGGGACTCGGTTGGGGAAAGGGAAGGGGAAGAGGGAGAATGAGAAGAAGAATTGGGGAAAGAATAATTTAAAAAAAGGAAAAGATAAGGTGAATAAGATAAAAAAAAAAAACAAGAGAAATGATAATTGAAGATAACAAAGAAATAATAAAGAATAGAAAACAAAAGGTTTGAACAGAAAGGGACTTGGTTGGGGGAAGGCGCGGGGAAGAGGGAGAATGAGAAGAAGAATTGGTAAATGAATAATGAAAGAAAAGGAAAAGATAAAATAAATAAGATAAAAAAGAGAAATGATAATTGAAGATAACAAAGAAATAATAAAGAATAGAAAACAAAAAGTCTGAACAGAAGGGATTGAAAATGAGAATAAGAACTGGTAAAAAAATAATAAAAAAAAATAAAAGAGAAAAATAAATGATTGAAAAAGATGATGAGAAATGATAACTGAAAAAATAAAGAAACGATAATATATAAATATAAAAAGATGAAAAAAATTAAAGGTAAAGATAACAAAATAACAGAAAATAGTAATAAAAATATAAAAAGATATTCAGTCGAAATACTTTTTTTTTTCTCTTTCTCTTTCCTTCCTTCTTCTTTTTCTTCCTTCTCTTTCTTTCTCTTTCTCTTTCTTTCCTTTATTTTCATTACTTACTATATTATCACTACTACTAACTGTAATAACGATAATGATAATGACGACAATGTAAACAGTGGTAATGGTAATAATGATAATGACAATTAAGATAATAGCAATTAACAATAAAGATATTAAGAACAACGAAAATTATACAAAGAAAAATTATAACGCTTGATGATTATGTTAATGGGAATGGTGATTACTTTCCTTATCATCATCATTACTATCATTATCTTTACATTACAATTACTATCATTGCAATTACTATTACTATCATTATCATTATTGTTATCATTATTCATGCCACCATCAGCAGCTTCACTATGATGATAGTAAGAATAATAATCATCATTATTATCACTAAAATCATCATCCTTTTCATCATAGCTATAATAATTAGATTTATAATATATAGCTATAGTAATAATGATGATATCAACGATAGTAAAATAGTGAAAATGATGACAATAATGAGAACAATAATAATATTTATGATAATTATTATGGCGGTGATAATATTAATAATGATATTATCAAGGATAGTCATGATGAAAATACTACTACTACTAATGATAATAATAATAATAATAATAATTGCACTATTAACATTAATGAAGAGCATAAGAATAAAATTAATGATAATGATAATAATAACAATAATAATAATAGTGATGAGGATAATAATACCCCCCCCCCCCCAACCCATGCTCGTTGTTGTAGTGGGGTCTCAGCTCCTACCTTGGACCCCAGCCCCTCCCTTCAACTAATTTTCCTTGGGTCTCTTCTTCTCCCCCTTTTCCTTTTCCTTTTTTATTATTCCCTTCTTCTGTCCACATCCTAAAGCGTGAGAGC
>NC_091584.1:3717989-3720489 GCF_042767895.1 Penaeus vannamei | reverse complement strand
AACTAAAGTCTATAAGATATTTGTTATGGCGATATAACCTGCTCTCTGCAAATACAAAAGGTGGTCCTTGGGCGGCGATGAAAACACTCCAAGCGAGAGTTTTCGTGGCTTGGCATGATTTGACTGTCACCCTGAAGAAGGCGCAGACTCAGGGTAAGATCCAAGAAAGAAGCAGAATAGGACGAAAGCAAGAAAGTGTTTGTCAAACTGCAATGATGAATAAGAGGCATGTGACGTAAAAAGACGTGGAAGTTTTTGAGGCAAATAATTTTTTTTTCTCTCTCTCTCTTCTCTCTTTCTCTTGCGGGGTAATATACGAGCTAGAAAACAGACACTCAACGACAGAGATGTATATCAGAATTGGGAAATAAGCAATCACAAGAGATGTGTGGCTATAAGATACAAAATATCCCTGTGAATTTGGAATCTTTACTGCAGCTTGTACACCAATAATATTTGGCGATACATATTGTAGAACCTACAAATTGCTGTCTCTGTAAAAGGAAATAATTTGACCATTCTCATGTTGTAAGTCAATTATTCGATTATTTTCTCTCTTCTTCAAAATGAAAACAACAAAGTGAGAGTCGACATTTTTCAATCCAAGTATCCTATTAATGTGTCACAGCTTAATAAAAATGTCAGAAACCAGTATTTTACCAGATCTGATTTTTTTTATACTGTGCGTGTAGCTATAGATATATTGTCGAATGGATTTTTGTCAGCAAATCTGTTTTCATGACAAATACTCGATTTATTTTATCACAGAAGCAATTATACAGAGAAGTATAATTTCATGTTTTTTTTTTTTGTTGTTGTTTTTGTTTTTTTTTTTATCTCTTCAATCTCGTGGTTGCCATGCGATAGAAACTTTGATACTGTGATATAGTTAGTTACACACAGGCTACTTACGCCAATGAACATACCGTTCATTGGCGTAAGTAGCCTGTGTGTAACTAACTATATCATGTTGGCAAATGTAGAAAAGGTATGAATGAAAATAAATGTGCTGATATTCATTCTCATTCATACCTTCTCTACATGTACTTAATTAAGCCAAGGTTTATATTATCAGTCGCCATCCACCACCAGCTACAAAACCTGTTATGTTTTATCGGTGACGACCAGAAACTGTCCAAGATGAAATGTTGCAAAACCAGCCATCTCATTATTCTTTATATTTATATTTATATTCATCATCTCATTATTCATCTCATAATCCGACCGAATGTTGAAATTGGTAAACTTGAGGTCAGGGTTTATCGAGCTCACCACTTTGTCAAATTATTTAGAGGAGTCCCTTGTGAAAATTCTGTTCACACTCTGCACTCTCCACAATCACTTTCTTTTTAATTATAGCAATTTCAGTCACCATCCTGCCGGTCAATAAGGGGACTAGATTTTGTCAAGTCTTGAGTTGCTTTGACATCAGCGTCAGTAGAGCTTCTGTCAAAGCCAACAGGGGAGGATAAACTTATGTAAGTAGCAGTAAAAAGTAATTTTTTAAACCAGCACAGCAGAAATCCTTAAATCTGGATACACGTAATCCTAATGGATTTCAGGTGAGTTGTGAATGAATTTTTTTTATTTTTTAATACAGGTAAAAACCAATCTTGTATCATTCTGTGTGAGGATCCTATTAGTCTTACAGGATTTGATTTTGTAATTCAAATGATATATATTATTCAGCTTATAAACTAACCAAAGACATCGAAAAGGCAGACAGCAGGGTACTCGTAGCCTCAAAGTGCAGACTATAGGCCGCTACTTTCCTGTGTGCTAGAGAGAGTTGAGCGCCCGAACATTAGTATTATTTTTCCCCTGTTAAATATGCTCTGAACGTAAATCCTAGTGAAGTGCGACTTGTACACGGTTCAAGTGCTGCGTCCACGACTGGAGTTCAGAAACCACTGCTTTAGAGGGAGGAAAAAGAGATCTCAAGACCAGCTGAAAGGGTGCTTGGCCGCTCCAATGGCACGACACTTAGCTCTCTGTTGTTTCTTTACATGTTTTGGACATGTTTAAATCAAGTACCATTTGCTACTGGCAAGCAAACCTGCGTCTGAAAGAAGTCTATAATTGATATTCGCAAAACGCATTATCACAGCAAGCAACTTTATGTCTGTCTGTCTCTCTCTCAAACACACACACTTTCATCCTCTTTAAAAATCACAATTATTAAAGGGAACGCTACAGCAAAAGCAAGTCAAATCAGCCCCTTGGCCGAGCAGGAAGCCCCGAGGGCGGCCAGGGGAAGGTCGCTCACCTGAGAAGCTGTAGGCGGGGGCGTTCAGGTGGTGGGCGGTGATGGCGCAGATGGTCTCGGAAGCTGCCTGGTACGTGGCCGCCTGTTCGGGTATGCAAAGCAGAGGGCGGCTGACCTTGACCGCCTCTTCGCCGGCCACGCAGAGAGCGAGGCACGCCCACACGTGCACGCCCGCGGTTGGCACCCTCATGGTGTTCTTCCTCTGGCGAAGAAGGAGGATCTGCCGCTCGCCTC
>NC_091584.1:3701907-3704407 GCF_042767895.1 Penaeus vannamei | reverse complement strand
GAATTGGTTTGGTTAGTTGTGAAAGATACATTACAGAAGAGAACAGCTTAAATGGGTATGTTAGAGACAGTGATAAGGTCATGATGAGCAGATTGGAGGTGGTGGGAATGGCGATTGTGTAGGAGGCAAAAACCAGGAAAAGGAGTGGATAGAGAAAGGAATACACGAATAGTATGTCAAGGATAAGGTTGGAGTTGATTGGGAAAGGACATGGCAACGGATAGAAAACGATGTTCTGAAAGGGTGAACTAAATAAGAAATATTTAGTGCACAGGAACAAACTCTGCAGACCAACTACACAAATTTTCACACTAACAAAATTATAGATTCGCCGCTGTGTACAATGTAAGAGGAGAGAACAGAAATCATTTGGTTAGAAAATGTACTTAATTGGCACAACATGACTATAGGAAAAGACATGATGGAGATTCAAGTTCTTGTAGGATTTAACAATACAATAACCGAATGGTAGAGACAAGAAGACCAGACATATGTTTGTAAATAAGAAGAAGAAAAATAAGATTCTGAATGTGGCAGTACCTGATGATGTAAGGGTTAGAGACAAAGAATTTTAAAAGATTGAAAAGTACCAGCTGTTGAGGAAAAAAAAAAAAATAAGAAGGATTTGGGAATGTAATACAGTAATGCCTCTTGTGATCGGTGCATCTGGAGCCATTTCAGATAGGCATGAAAGGCATAAAAAAGCAGAAGTTAAGACCAGGTTACAGATGATACAGAAAACTGTACTCTTAGGCACAGGAAGGATATTGAAGAAGAGTTTGTCTGTAAAGATTGAGGAGAAGACATTCGTAAGACCTCTGTTACCTTGTTAATTACTCTCACGAGTTATTGACCAGATGAACAAAATACTGAAGTTTGAGATTCAATGAAATAATAATAATAATAAAAATAATGACAATAAAAATGACATTACTACTACTAATAATGATGATAATAATAGCATTATCGAAACAGTAATAATGATAACAAAAATAAAAATGGGAAAGTGGCAAACGTACCCAATATGATTTATGAAAATGACCAGAGAAAAAAAAGTGAATTTCAAACCATGTTACATAGAAAGCCTTGACAACCTTGACAGCTCAAACCAAGGAATGAATCGTAAGCAACCTTCTTTTTGGACATAAAAGAAAAAAAGAAGAAGAAGGAGACGGAGAAGAAGAAGAAGACGAAGGGGAAGAGGAAGATATAGAAGATAATGATATCGAAGAAGAAGAAGAAGAAAAAGATATGGAAGATGAAGAAGAAAGAAAGAAAGAAAGAAAGAGAGAAGAAAAAATCAGAGTCCCTTAAGCAATTCAAGTTCAGGGGAGAGCCATCGCGACAACTCTCCTTTAAATACAATTAAATGGACCGAACCATTGCTACAAATTTCCCCTAGATTCTCCCCCACGCACCCACTTCCCCCCAAAGCCAAACATTCAAATAATTTCCCCGAGAAACCGCCTCTTCCCTAGAAGTTGGGGGGATAATCAGCCGGAAAAGAAGTACTGCGTCTATATTTTCTTATAGCAAACTCCTTCCACGTTCTCCTCTTCTTAAGATGGGAAGGAAAACGCTAGGATTTCCTCCTTCGTATAAATTCTTCTTCTACTTCTTCCCCTCCTCCTCCTCCTCGTACTCTTCCTCCACTTCCTTTAGTCTTTCTATACTCGCTTGCCGTTTCTCACATCTCAAGGACTTTTTTTTTTTTTTTTTTTTTTTTTTTTTTTTTTTTTTTTTTTACTACTCGGAGGCTCCCTACTTTAAGCGTTTTCTGGGGACATTTCAATGACTTTTCCCCCACGAGGTTCTTGTACGTGGGGAACTTACGGATTAAACATCATGTACTTATCTGAGGAAGTTTGAAGACTTTTCCGGTGAATATTTTCGGTCGCTATTGATTCATCTTAATGTCATTTTAGTATTTTTTTGCTTGCTTGTGCTCTCTATTTACTTTGTTTGATTCTCACTGAATTTTTTTTATTCATTAATGCATCAGATTCGTCTTTCTTTTTTTTATTGAATATTAGTATGGTCATTCTTGCTCCTCGTTCTCCAACTATCGTATGTACACACACACACACACACACACACACACATACACACACACACACACACACACACACACACACACACACACACACACACACACACATATATATATATATATATATATATATATATATATATATATATATATATATATATATATATATATATATACACTAGCACACGCACACATGCACTTCCTCACTTTATAGAAAATGCAAAGAGACCAGTAAAGATATAAGTCACAAGCTCTTTCCTTCTCCTTGATTTACTAATAAGCATACGAAATTCATTACGAAATACGAGACCACAGTGACAAGTCATGGCATTCATACCTGATTCTGCAAACTGTATCACAATTTGCATTAAAACGCACACGTGTAAATAGATTCATTTCTGGAGACGCGGAATGCATTTGATAATAATTTCATCCAGTAAATTAGGATAT
>NC_091584.1:3691907-3696907 GCF_042767895.1 Penaeus vannamei | reverse complement strand
TGCGTATGGATATGTTAATATCAATATACAAAAAACAAACAAACAAAAAACAATCAAACAAGCAAACAAAACAAACAAACAAAAAAAAAAACACGCCAGGCCAGAAATAAAAAAAAATATTAATAAAAAAAAAAAGAGATTAACCCAAAAATTTCGCCAAAACAAAATCTCCCGAGCGCCACAGACCGATAACTCCTTAGAGCGACCGCGAGGATAAAAGGAATCTTATCTTCCTGGACCAAGACTTTACTTTATCACTTCCGAAGAAATTGTAGAAAGTCTTGGTCTTACTTAGTCTCGCAGCCTCGGGAGCTAGGCGTCGCTGCCACTCGAATTGTTTTATTATTATTTTGATTAGATATTGTTGGTTTTATTCGTCAGTTTATTATTTATTTGTGTATTTTTATCATCACCATTATTTTTTATTATTTTTTATCATTATGTTTTTATCCTTTTATCATCACATATTATCATCACAGTTATTTTTATCGCCATCGTCATCATCATCATTAGTATTGTTATTACAGTTAACGTTATCATTATCATTGTTATTAGAATTAACATTATCATTACCATTATTATCATTATTACTAACATTTTTCATGGTTATCATTATCATTACTAATATTTCTCCTTATCATTGCTATTATTATTACCCTTATTATTATCATTATCATTATTGTTATTATTATTATCATTATTGTTATTATTATTATCATTATAGATGATAATAATAATAATATTATTATTACTACTATTTTTCTTTTTACAATTTTTATTGCCATTATCATTTTCACTACTGTTATCATTATCCTTACCATCAACGTTATCATCAGTATATCCTTATATTAGTAGCAATGTTATTGTTATTATTACTATCGTTAACTGTATCATCATTGCCATCATTATTATTTCATATCATTCAGTATCAATATTTAATGCTATTATTAGTATAATGTAATTTAATAGGAATATGCATTATATAATTGTTTTTTTTCTTTATCATTGTCTTTTTGTGAAATGCACTTCATCTTATGTATAGGATATAGCGGTGATTTCTTCCCAATCTGCATATTCAAGCATGATTAAATATAAAAGATTTTGCTATAGAAAGTCATACGTTTAAAGCTGGTATTCAGTAAACCATGATATTAGTAACATATGTTGCCCCCTACTTTTTCTCAGTCTGTCTGTCTGTCCTTCTGTCTCTATTTCTCTCTTCTCTTCCTCTCTATCTCTATCTCTCTCTCTCTCTTTCTCTTTCTCTCTCTCTTCTCTTCGCTTCTCTCTCTCTTCTCTCTCTCTCTCTCTCTCTCTCTCTCTCTCTCTCTCTCTCTCTCTCTCTCTCTCTCTCTCTCTCTCTCTCTCTCTCTCTCTTCCCCATTCTCTCTCCCCTAGATTAGCTTTATCCTTTTTGCTTTCTATCGTCTTCTCTTCCTCTTCCCCCTTTCATTCAGTTACCTCTCTCCTTCTCCTATCGCGTTCCATTTAGTCTGCATTTGCTTTCCAAAATCCCATTTGTTTCCTGTCTCTCGCCTCTCATCCCTTCTTCATTTCTCATCCTTTCCTACTCGTTCGCTTCCTCTTTCACTCTCCATATATTCTCCATTTTGTTATTTTCTCCTATCATTTTTCTTTCATTTTTAATCTTCCCTTTGCCAGCTCGTTTCTTTTCTTGGCATTTCCTGTTTCCTTTTTCCGCTTTCTTCGTTTTATCGCGTTTCCTATTTTTCATATTTTCTCTCTTCTCCTTTTGTTTTCTGTTTCTTTTTCATGATTTTTCTCTCTCTTTCTTCCCCCTCGTCCATTCCTCTTTTATCACCATCATTATCCTCAAAGGATGTGACGCCGACGGGTGCGCTTGGCCACATCCACCCTTCGCATCCACAGAGAAAGGAAATGGATGTCTGTACAGCCCGAGTTGGCCGTCACGGGTAATGCAAGTGACAGGTCCCATGCCAGTCTCACGGTAGAGTCGTCGGTTGAAGACGTGGTCCTGCTAACTGTACTTCATGGTCCGGCATGAGGACTCGTCTCAAAAGTCATCCAGAGGCGACTCCAAGGCACTAGACAGCGTCTAATTTTCGCTTCCATGGAACCAAACTGACAGTATCAAGTCCTTGAAGACACATGACCTCCAAATGCTCTTGTCAACTGTTAATGGCTCCTGCTGCCAACCAATTGACTTTCTGGTATGACAGCCCAGAGACATGAGATGATCCGTCCATCCAATGAAGGAACAGTAGTCATCTGCAAGGAGGGATTGCAGATCAACTCGACCCGACCAGTAATAGGTGTACCCTCCCATACTGATCGTGCTGCTGCTAGGTTTTCTCAGCTCCGAAAGGGCAGCCACCTCAACCCTCAGCTGCTTCACTTTCCTCGATAGCCTGGATAGCTTGCCTTAGGTTAAACCTCGAGTAGTTGCTCTTGGTCGACGCTACCTCTGCCATCCCCGCCGACGTTTTCCCATATAAAGGGGGGCGGCCAGCTATGTGACCCAACATCCACTTGCAGGGTTCCTTTGGAATTTGCCCCACAGCCTAGTACTGGGTTGGCGGCTGCCAGAGCGGGACAAGTAACACCCTCTCCCGTCTTGAGCCTCACTGGTTGGGTGGGAGGGGCAGGTCCTCTCTGGCCAGCATTTCCATTTATAGTTGGTACTGTCAGTAAGTTAAATCTGGGGGAGGACGACTCTGCTCACTAACACCAGGGAGCTGAGGGGCAGGAACTGGTACAGATCTAGGGCGTTTTTACAAGCTAGTGGGCCATGACTCTATACCTCTGGGGCCTTCTACTGCTCTGAGATCGCCCACAGTTTAGCCTGGGACCGCAAGGAGCCCACTCTCCACTGATGGCCACGAGGAGGCACTGTGGAAGTCCCGATGAAGGAGAGGCTATGCACTGGCAGGGGAAGCTTTTACAGAGCTGCTCCCTTTTTCACACAAGGCTAGGTAGCGGTAGCAGCTAAGAGCGAGAAGGCATATTAGCACTTAACACTGTTAAGGCTCCCACACCATCGCTTCACATCACCCTGAACATGAAGCACCCACCCATAAGACCCCTGGCTTTAATACTCTCTCTCCATTTTTCTTTTTACCGTTTCCCTTTTATTGCTTTTACTTTCCTCTATCTTTTTCTTATCTTCTTCCCACCTCCCCTTTATCTTCCCTTTAATCTTTAGGGTTTTATCTTTCCTCCCATTTTTAATTTCTTTTCCCTCTATTGTCTTCTCCCCTTTCTCTTTCCTCCTCCTCCTTTCCTTCTTCTCTTTCTTGTAAATTCTTTTGTACAACCCTAACGGATCTGTGTGTGTCTGTAAAAGCCAGTGTATACGTTAAAATACGTGAATACATTAAAATACGTATATACGTTAAAATACACTCCACATGTGTTGCTTCTCTTTAAGTGTATTTCGTATAAGTATTGAACTTAAATTATTTCTCACTTATGATCTTCTGTTGGCAGGTATGCAGTTATTTATATAAGGAATGAACGATTTGTTGTTTCTTATTTCTTTATTTTGGTTTTGTTTCTGTTCTTTTTTGGAAGTGGAAAGTATTAAAAGAAATGAAACGATGTATTGTTTATTATTCATTCTTTTTGGATATGCTGCTGTTCCTTATCATTTACTGTTTTTTTTATTTAATTATAAGTAAATAGACAATAATGACGATGAATATGGTAATGATGATGATGATGATGATGGTGATGGTGATGGTGATGATGGTGATGGTGATGGTGATGATGATGATGATGATGATGATGATGATGATGATGATGATGATGATGATGATGATGATGATGATGATGATGATGATAACGATGATGATAATGATAATGATAATAATAACAGATAAATAGATAAATCAAATATCCCTATGAAAGCTATATAATCTGACACAATTTCATTAAAAAAAGGATTTGTGAAATACAATACCCAGGAAGACAGCTAAAGTTTACAACGAAAGCGCTTTTGAGGTTTAGTTGGAGTGCTGTAAACCTTATCTTGGCCTCTGATTTACTCCACTCATGACAGAAAAGACCAGTTTTGTTTTGTTTTATTTTATTTTATTTTATCATCTTATTTTGTTTTATTTCATTTTATTTTATTTTGTTTTATTTTATTTTATTTTATTCATTTATTTTTTATTTTATTTTATTTTATTTTTATTACTATCATTTATTATTTATTTATTTATCGAATTAATTAATTAATTAATTTATTTATTTATTTTATTTTATTCATCTTTTTATTTATTTATTTTTTTTTTTTTTGGGGGGGGGGGGGGTTACATGTCTGCCATATGAGAGAAACGAGGCAGTGGTAGCCAAAGGTGGTAAGAAAATAAGGACTAGTTTATACTTGATTTCAATGTGACTTTCGCCGCAGGTACTTTCGTCTCTTTCTATTATTATTTTTTTTCTTTTATGGAATGTCTCTTTTCCTCATTAATTGGTTATAAATATTTTTTTCTGAACTTCAAAAGCTTAAAATCAAATCTCAAATTCCTTTTTCTGCAACAGAAAGAGAAAATTCCTATACGAAAAAGACATAATAATCTGACGAAGTGGTCATGGATAGAAGCAAACAAAGCAATATGCAGAATTCTTCTCCTTCAATTTCCAAGAAAAATGACTACATACATTTTTAAGCAGAGTAAAGAGCTAGCTGTGTGTGTGTGTGTGTGTGTGTGTGTGTGTGTGTGTGTGTGTGTGTGTGTGTGTGTGTGTGTGTGTGTGTGTGTGTGTGTGTGTGTGTGTGTGCGAGTGTGTGTGTATGGATATTGAATGCCGAGAAAAGTCAAAATCATGCATAGTTTTCGGTGTACCTGAGCCACAGTAGAGAGGAAGGCAAAAGGATTTTACTTCTTTTTTTATCTCGTTATTCTATGACCGAATGGGTTGATAATGCACTTGTTATAGATTAATAAGAATGATTGAAAATGGAACTAGTTCAGTGGTAACGATTATGAAAAATGATAATAACATTTATAATA
>NC_091584.1:3646907-3649407 GCF_042767895.1 Penaeus vannamei | reverse complement strand
GTCTTGAGATTTTAATTAAAGAATTTAAAGTTGGATGATTACCTTCTTCTTTTTTTCTTTTCTTAATGAATCTCCTTAACATTCATAATTCTTTTTGCTGACATCATAAGCGTTTGTTGTGAAATTATTAATCATTTCGTGGCTCCAAATTACTTTTCTTCCACACGGTAACCCAGAATGTGTAGTTTCCTCGCTTTCGTGGTCAAAGTCGTGTGAATCCGATTAAGAGTCATTTTAGCAAAGTTTCCTCTCGTATTCGCCAACATAAACATTGGCAAAGGCGTAAATGTTGAAATTATCGGATGCGTTTTCTTCGTCCTTCTGTATGATATAATTCAGGGGTAACTTTGGTAAATCTGCAAAGTAACGTAAATGGAAATAACGAGTCCCTGGAAAATGCTTTATAATTATTATAATTATTGTTATTGTTATTATCTTATTATTATTACTATTATTATTATCGTTATTGTTATTATTATGGCTATTGTTATTATTATTATTATTATTATTATCATTATTATTATTATTATTATTATTATTATCATATCATTATTATCATCATCATTATTATTATTATTATTATTATTATTATTATTATTATTATTATTATTATTATTATTATTATTATTATTATTATTATTATTATATTATTGTTATTATTATTATTATTGTTATTATCAGTATTATCATTATCAGTATTATTATTACTACTATTATTGTTATTATTGTCATTATTATTACTATCATTATTATTATCATCATTACTACCATCATTATTATTAATGTTATTATTTCTATTATCATTTTACATCAGCGCGATTCTTATAAAATGCTGATAGAAAAGGCATTTTTTATTTATAAAATGCTGATAGAAAAGGCATTTTTTATTTATAAAATGCTGATAGAAAAGGCATTTTTTATTTATAAAATGCTGATAGAAAAGGCATTTTTTATTTATAAAATGCTGATAGAAAAGGCATTTTTTATTTATAAAATGCTGATAGAAAAGGCATTTTTTATTTATAAAATGCTGATAGAAAAGCAATTTTTATTTATAAAATGCTGATAGAAAAGGCATTTTTTATTTATAAAATGCTGATAGAAAAGCAATTTTTATTTATAAAATGCTGATAGAAAAGGCATTTTTTTTTTAAATGCTGATAGAAAAGGCATTTTTTATTTATAAAATGCTGATAGAAAAGGCATTTATAATTTATAAAATGCTGATAGAAAAGGCATTTTTTATTTATAAAATGCTGATAGAAAAGGCATTTTTTATTTATAAAATGCTGATAGAAAAGGCATTTTTTTTTAAATGCTGAGAGAAAAGGCATTTTTTATTTATAAAATGCTGATAGAAAAGGCATTTTTTATTTATAAAATGCTGATAGAAAACAGCATTATCTCACCGACAAACCACTCTCCAACTTCATTTAATATAGCGACTGACCGCCTCGGAAAATTAATTAGGAAGCACCTTTACTACAGTTCGATTTGAAGCTCAACCAATCAATGCTTTGTTGCAACAGAGATCAAAGAAACACGTGATTAGTTAATTGTCTGAGATATTGGCACAGATATTGCATGTGGGAGGCCGTGTGTGATTACGCAATGGTATGGTGGGTTCTGTTGTGTGCTTGTGTGTGTGTGTGTGTATGTGTTGGAATTTTTCGTTTGTTTGTTTCTCTTGTGTGTGTCTGTTTTTTTTCGTTTGTTTGTTTCTTTTGTGTGTGTCTGTTTTTTTTTCGTTTGTTTGTTTTGTGTGTGTGTGTGTTTGTGTTGCGTGTGAATGTATTTGTGTGACTATGTGTGTGTGTGTGTGTGTGTGTGTGTGTGTGTGTGTGTGCGTGCGTGTGTGTGTGTGTGTGTGTGTGTGTGTGTGTGTGAGTGTGTGTGTGTGTTTCTGTGTATGTGTACACGGGGGCATTATATACGTATGGATCAATATCCAAAAACAGATAAAATGCAAAACAAATAATCAAAATCCCCAAATGGCCTTACATAATCAATTTATTCACCGAAAGTACACACAAATCAATTCTTCAAAACAGCGTTCCAATCTCAACCAAAGATCTAAAATACAATATCGAACGCAGTGAACCAATGTCCATAATTCACCTCTATCGAAAGAGGATAAGAAAATAAAGTCAAATAAAAGCGCACTGACCCCATTGCATAATCCTGACAGATGACCCGATATGACCCAACCTCAATCTATGATTCTTCGCAACAACTCTCTCTTTTGCAATCTCGACGGACTGCAAATGCCAAAAAACCACAACGTTATTTCTTCGTTGTATTGCATCGTCATCAACAGTGATTTACTTCTGCAATGTAGAATAGCAACGAGAGATTATTTTGATAAATGGTCAACACGTACGTTTCATCTGACCTGTTTTGCAAATACTGATTTTGATTTGCACAATTTATACGCATTCATGGGGTTCTTCTTTGATGAATGAGATACTTGATTGAGTGTTGTCATTATTATTGTCTCGAT
>NC_091584.1:3624407-3631907 GCF_042767895.1 Penaeus vannamei | reverse complement strand
AAATTTCCTTTTTTTCCAATCCTTCCATCAACCAGTCTCCAATCTTCACTTCTCTGAGTCCTTGCCATCGCCTGCAACGGAAAGAGAAATGAAGAGAGAGGCTAGAAGACCCATATATATATATATATATATATATATATATATATATATATATATATATATATATATATATATATATATATATCAGTGGAAGAGGAGTCCCCATATTGACCTTCGTATATATATAGAGAGAGAGAGATGTTAATTAAATTGGCGTTTCGGTTCCATGAGAATTGAGGTTACGTTAGATATAGGGGGAGGTAGGGGTGGGGGAGGTAGGAGTGGGGGAGGTAGGGGTGAGGGAGGGGGTGGAGAGGGTAGGGGTGAGGGAGGGGGTGGAGAGGGTAGGGGTGAGGGAGGGGGTAGGTGGGGGAAGGGGTGGGGGTGGGGGGTAGAAGAAGAGGGGTTGGGAACAGCACTATTGATTTATTGTATGGCGAATGGTGGGTTCTATAATTCTAGGTCATAAGTTGGGTGTTAAGTCTGGCTTATATATCTAATGAATGTGATTTGGTATACGGAATTTCCTAGTCTTTTAATATGTTTATTTTCTTCTTTCTTTCTCTCTCTCTCTTGCTTTTTATACAAATTCTGTGCAGATGCATGGTTATACAATATATATATGAATATCTATATCTATATCTATATCTATCTATCTGTCTATCTATCTATCTATCTATCTATCTATCTATCTATCTATCTATCTATCTATCTATCTATCTATCTATCTATCTATCTATCTATCTATCTATATTGTATTACGCTCTTCTTGTATGTATAGGCGTAGGTGCACATGTGTGTGTGTACGGTATGTACGTGTGAGAAAGAGATCGGGAATATATATATATATATATATATATATATATATATATATATATATATATATATATATATATATATATATATATATGTGCCTATATATGTAGCTTTATACACATTTTATAAGCCCACTGCTGTATCCAATGTTCATTATCAATCTTTCATATATTAAAGAAAATATATTCTATGCCACGGCATGACCTATAAACTTAATTAATTGTATTAACACGTTTTGATTTGAAGGAAACCCCGAGAAAACCCAATTTTGACTGACCTAATTTTAGTGTGAGAAGCATGACTTGATGGTCTTCATAAGGCTTGCGAGGTGGATCGAATTCATACCTGCGAGGAGTGTGCATCAAAGATACAACAGTTTTAGAAACATTTTTAAGCAATTCCTTTTGGTATTTCATGTCCATGAGATAGCGAATGAGTGGGCGTGAACAGAGGAAACTGCAGATGTGGGCCTACAAAGCCGTGTAAATGGCCACTAGCCAGATTTTGTTCGTGGTCAGTTAATCAGCCCGTCCATAGTGCTCACATTTGGCACACACACACACACACACACATTTATATATATAGCTCAACTTGTTTGGTAGCGACCACATTGGGCAGTAAACCGCTTTAGACTGTCTAGATATGCATGTATATGTACATTAGGGTAGAGTGAATTTATTTATTTATTTATTATTTATTTATTTTTTCTTCTTCAAAAGGCCTCGGTGGGTAAAATATGTGGTTCCTTGATACAAATATTGTGTTAAAATGTTCCTTCAAGATAGGCTTCAGGTTTAGGTATCTGTTGTCAACTTTTGTGTGAGATAACAGCCAAAATGTATAATAAAAATGAGAGACCCAGTAAATACATTTCTTATTTACTGTTTCTTCAAAGTCCCCCACCCCACGTCACAAAATTTATTCAACAATCTAAGTTCCATGATTGGGCGTGCCGAGGGGGGGGGGGGAGGAGGGTTGCTTCAAAACACCCTTCAGGAAACACTGTCTTCAATGTGACCGTCAAGATAGACCTGAAACTTGGGAGGACCGAGTCGACTTAGGCTGTGAGCGGCACCTTCCGCGATCTCTTTCCTTTATTTGTGCCGTCATCATATGCAGCGTGTACACGAAAATGAAAATGTATCAATAAGAAAACGAAACGTTTCGAAGTTTTCATGAGTTTCCTCTTCAGACGGATAATAAACCGAAACGGATCGTTACGTTTGTCTATTTTCCTAGCTTATTGTGGCTAATTTCATCTTCATATATATATATATATATATATATATATATATATATATATATATATATATATTTATAATGTATGTATATATATGTATATGTATATTAACAGATGTGTATATATGTATCTATATATATAAATATATATGTATATATATGTATGTATATATATGTATGTGTATATATATATATATATATATATATATATATATATATATATACATATATATATATATATATATATATATATATATATATATATATATATATATATATATGTGTGTGTGTGTGTGTGTGTGTGTGTGTGTGTGTAAATTTAAAAACGGTGATGTACGATGATGTTCCTTTTTTCATAAAAAGAAAAAAAAAAGAGAAAAAAAGAAAAAGAAAGAAAAAAAATATATTAATTTATTTACCTATATCTCATAGGCTACTTCCAGAAGCATATAACCAACAATCCATCTCTCCCAATAAAGCCAAAATCAGGAGCTGCAAATTCCCCAAAGTATGTCCCCCCCCCCCCCCCCAGAAAATTTATTCGTCTCCGGCCAAGCTGCCAGTAAACCTCGGTCACTCGGCGAGCTCCTGAGACTCCTGAGACTTGAGAGAAATCGCTGCTGTCGACTCCTCCTCGAGATCAAGGAGATTCGAAAGGTTATTTTAGAATCTGATGCTTGGTTTTGCGTCTAATCTCAGATGTTGGAAGTTAGAAGAAAAAAAATGTGTATATTATTGTTTTTTTGTTGTTGTTAGTTTTTGTTTACGTATTTCTTTTGATATTCTAAGTAATGTTATATATAGGTTTGTCGTTCCTGTATTTATGACTTTGTATATGAAATTATTGTTTTTTATCATATCTTTTATCTATATGTTTATTTCCTAATTTTCGATAGTATTGATTATATCATTATCATTATTCTATATGATTTTGTATATGCGATTATTGTTCCTTATTTTTATCTATATATGTACTGTCTTTTATTTCCAGTAATGTTATGTACAGGATCATTGTCACTTTAAATAAGGTTTTGAATAATCATAAATATTACCTTAAAGTCTTAGACCCACAATTCACAACTCACAATCACCCAGAAACAAATTCATCTCGATCAAATAACCTCTATTTCAACTACCGTGGGTTTAATCTTTCAGGCAAAAGCTCAAATAATCTGCGAGGAAGTCTGGAAGCCGAATAAATTTCTCTTTATCGCGGGGAACCAATGCCAATAACTCAATTTTAGAGCGGTTAGGGCGAAGGTATCGGTTCTTTCTCCCAGAATTCGGGCGTGAAAGAGAACGTAGTGGGTGAGTCTCGCTTGCTTGGGCTGCTGGCTGTGTTGGGGTTTGCTGAGGGGGGGGGGGAAGAGAGCGAGATCTGTAAAGTATATTATTATTTTCTTTTTATTATTATTATTTATTATTATTATTTTTTTTTTTTGGTGGATGTAATTCGAAGGTTATATTATTATTTTATTTATTTATTTTTTTTTGGTGGGTGTAATTCGGGGGTATTGCTAAATGTGGGTGTGATGTTGAAAAAAGGAATATTAATATATAAGAGCTTGCTTTAGGTTTCACCCGTCTTGCTTTGGTCTTTCATATAAAGTGGTTATGGGTAAATTTATCTTGTATGAAGCATGTAATACGCGTTTTTTTTTTTTTTTTTTTTTTTGGGGGGGGGGGTTAATTTAGGATTCAATGCTTGATATCTATATCTATCTATGTATATATATATATATATATATATATATATATATATATATATATATATATATATATATATATATATATATATATATATACATACATATATACACATACACACACACACACACACACACACACACACACACATACACATTATATATATATATACATATATATATATATATATATATATATATTTATATATATATATACATATATATATATATAAGTATATATATATATATATATATACATATATACATATATATATATATATATATATACATATATATATACATATATATATATATATTCATAAATATATATATATATATATATATTCATATATATATATATATGTATATATATATATATACATTATATATATATATATATATATATATATATATATATATATATATATATATATATATATATATATATATATATATATATATATGACCACACACACCTATAAATATTGTCTAATATCCATGTTTCATATTGTACCAGAACTATACACATATTCTCGTGGATTTTGGCATCACTTCCTTTAGATCTCCCGTTGGTTGCTTGAGATCCAATATTACCTTTGCTTTTCTTCTATCTTTTACTTCTCTTATGTCTCGCGATTGAAATAAAATAATAATTATGGCAATGATAGTAATGACTATTATGGGGATGATAATGCTGAAAATGGTAAGGATACCAGCTGTAACAGAAGTTTGATGAAGATTGTAATAAAAAAGAAGGAAGAGAAGGGACGGGGAGGAGGGAGACGATAGTAATGACAAGAATAAGGATGATAACAATTATGATAATAATAATAATAATAATAATAATATTAATAATAATAATATTAACAGTAATTACTATAATGATAAAATGATATTACTAATCATGATAACACTACTACTAATAATGCTAAATTGATAATTATGATAATATTAATTAATGACAACAATAACGAGAATACTAAGAAAAAGTATATTTATAATAATAATAGCGATAACAAAGAAAATAATGATAATGATAGAAGAAATAATGAAACTGAACACTCGATCATGTAAGAGAGAGAGCAAAGGAGAAAGAGCCTGCATAAATCTTCGATACCTTTAACTACATTCTAGTTCATTTACGTATATTTTATAAAATAACTATTCAATATTTTTAAAGTCTAAAATCATTACAGTAATAGACATTAATCTATGTTAACCACATGTTATAACAAATGTTATTAGTACATGTAGAAATGGTGGGTATAATTGTTCGTTGTGGCACAGGTACGTATGACATGTTACTTGCAGTACATGCTCCTGCTGTAAGTGTAACTGACTGGAATTATATTAGCTTTGACTGAGGACATGGTATTCAGCTGAGTATGCGTTGTGGATATTCTGATATAGATATGGAATTGTTAGAGATATTTAGTTGAGTTGTTTTGATGCTTTATTTATTTATTTATTTATTTGGTAAACGATCTATTAGTAGCTTATCATATTTAGATATGTATTTGACTATCCCTGTCTAAGGTTGTGATGAACTCTGATCTCTGATAGGAAAATACCCGTCACTTAAAAGAAACGAATATTCATAATAAAGATTCATATAAAAAAAAATACAGGAAGAGTTTATCCAAAGAGAACAGAAATATATACATGAAGCATAACCGTACTTATTCGAAACTTGCGCAGGAAAGACGTATCTCGACATTGATTCTTTAACCAAAATTTTCCGCCGGGTACAACGTACGCTAAAATACTCTCAAAATGTAGACTGCAGCGCGGAGGCAAACGCTCCTTGCGACGTCTGCATAAGAATGAGGCGAATGGGGGGGCGGGGGGGAAGGGGGAAGGGGGGGAGGATTGTCTATGACATGTTTCTGGCCAAGAACAAGTCTTCAACAACAAGAGCGGGGAACGGAAAAGGACTAACTCTGAAAGACCGCTGTTACTTCAGCGCAGTAAACTTTCTCAGGGAGCTCACGTGCCTTCAGCCAAGATTGAAGTTATTGCTCCACACCGCCTGCAGAATGTGCACTGTAATGAATAGAGATAGAAGGATATTGGGCCGTATATACCCCAGGCTATGACCGCTGTTCAGACGCTGTAGTCTTGTTCACGTCGAGCCTTCAGCAGAACGAATATTCCTGAATATTCCTCCCAAGGCACAGATCTCGAAGCTGCAAGGAGATGCTGCCAGAACCGCGTGGATGCTGCTCTACTGGCCTACAAGACCTCGGGATATTACGTACGTCCGCGTAAATCCGGCCCCCTGGTGAGAGAAACACGAGTTACGAGGTCATCGTCACATCCGGCCGGTTCTCGGATTACCGGCTCAGCCTCTTACGACCTGGGACAAGGCACCGGTCCGTCGCTGTGACCTGGGTGATGATCTGGGTGATGATGCTGTTGATGGGAACCTCACCTCTCTGCCAACACCGTGACAGTCTCAAGTTCACTGTTGGATTGTTCGCATTATGGAAGTGTCCGCTCGGGAAAGATTGAATAACATATATATCTCGGTAAATAAGTATTCGCTTTGCATGTATCAGCTCGGGAAAGATTGTGGAATACATATCTCGGTAAATGAATATATGACGAGTTAAATAAATAGATGAATAAGTAAAAAACACAAATAGACAATCAAACAACTAGAAAGGCAAATAAATGAATGAATAAAAACTGAAGAAAACTGAGGTATTCTTTCATACATTACACCCGCAGACGGTTCGGCACGCGAAACACCCCACGCAGAATAAACACAATAAACAGAAAGACCCCAACCCACAGACTCTCCCGCAAGTACGCCCGTAAAATAAACTCCCCAAAGCCAACACATACGCGCGCCCGCAGAACAACTCCAGCGCCACACGGATTGTAACAAACATTCGCAGCGGTTACAACAAACGCAACGAAATCCACACCTCCGTTTCAGTGTGATAGGATCGTGGCGGAGAAATATCAGTCAATTTCAGGTGGATTTGCGAGCAGCTTCTCCCCGTCAAGATCTTTATTTGGATACAGAACTGTTATCCTCTCGATCTGGCAGTCCCCGAGCGTGTAATTGTTGAAGAAATACGGAAAACGAAGAGAGGAAAAAACGTAAAAAAAAAAAAAAAAAAAAAAAAAAAAGGAGAGGGAAAAAAAGTAAAAAAAAGGAGATGGAAAAAAGGTAAAAAAGAAAAAGAAAAAAAGGAGAGGGAAAAACAGTAAAAGGAAAAAAGGTAAATTTACGCGAGTAAGGCGTGGGAGAGATATTTACATTGATGGTTTCAAAGATAGATTTTTTTTTTTTTTAACAGTTCTCTTTCTTTCTTGTATAATGCTTACTTTCCCATCATACCCCTTCTTTTGTTCACCTTTATGGGTAAATGGGTACACGTGCCCGCTGTACAAGGCAACACGACTAGTGAAAATTAGAAAATTAATTAGAAAATTACATTTTTCATATGTGTGCACTCCAAAACATCATCATCATTAATATATTGGATAAGGGATTACTTTAGATATATAAATTCATGAAGTAGATCTATTAAGACAGTATTGTGTGAAATCTCTTTCACTCGCTTTCTCTCCCTCTCTCTCTCTCTCTCTCTCTCTCTCTCTCTCTCTCTCTCTCTCTCTCTCTCTCTCTCTCTCTCTCTCTCTCTCTCTCTCTCTCTCTGCCTCTCCATCTATCTTTTAGTATCAGTAA
>NC_091584.1:3581907-3586907 GCF_042767895.1 Penaeus vannamei | reverse complement strand
ACAATTCATTTTACTTGTATATATTGGTGTTTGGAAACTGAACAAGTCAGAGGTGTATAGATAGACAATGACTAAAGAAAGATAGAAGTAAAGAAATATCAGCATTGGGTTTATTAAAAGAAAGAAAAAAATATCTGAATTCTCATCAGTGCCCGCATCTGAAAATCGCCGATCCATTTTCTTTCTTTCTTTCTTCTTCTCCTTCTCCTTCTTCTTCTTCTTCTTACTCTTACTCTTCCTTTTTATCTTCTTCTTCTTCTTCTTTATCTTCTTCCTTCTTCTTCTTCTCCCCCTCCTCCTCCTCCTCCTCCTCCTCCTCCTCCTCCCCCTCCCCCTCCCCCCTCCTCCCCTCCTCCTCCTCCTCCTCCTCTTCCCCCTCCTCCCCTCCTCCTCCCCCTTCTCCTCCTCCTCCTCCCCCTCCACCTCCCCCTCCCCTCTTCCCTCTCCCTCCACCACCCCCTCCTCCTCCTCCTCCCCTCTCCCTCCTCCTCCTCCCCCTCCTCCTCCTCCTCCTCCCCCTCCTTCTCCTCCTCCTCCCCCTCCTCCTCCTCATCCTCCCCCTCCCCCTCCCCCTCCTCCTCCTCCTCCTCCTCCCCCTCCTCCTCCTCCCCCTCCCCCTCCTCCGCCTCCCCCCTCCCCCCTCCTCCTCCTCCCCCTCCTCCTCCTCCTCCTCCCCCTCCTCCTCCTCCTCCTCCTCCTCCCTCCTCCTCCTCCTCCCCTCCTCCCCCTCCTCCTCCCCTCCTCCTTTCTCCCCCTCCCCCTCCCCCTCCTCCTCCCCCACCTCCTCCCCCACCTCCTCCTCCCCCTCCTCCTCCTCCTCCCCCCCTCCCCCTCCCCCTCTTGCCTCCCCCTCCCCCTCCCCCTCCTCCTCCTCCCCCTCCTCCTCCTCCTTCTCCTCCTCGGCATCCTCCTCCTCCTCCCCCTCCTCCTCCCCCTTTTCCCCCTCCCCATCCTCCCCTTCCCCCTCCTCCTCCTCCTTCTTCTTCTTTTCCTCGACAGAAATGCCCCCCAAAAGATCCCCGCCGTTCGCAAAAGTGTCTTCGCGATCATTTGGCCGAAACGCACCGTGTGTTGTGCGGAGAAGTCGAGTGAAAAGCCGCTCGACTTGAAACCTCTCGGCGAAGCTTTCCGTGGCGAACTGGGCGAGCGTGGGAAGTAATTCGCTTCCTGCTTCCAAAATGATAACAAAAAAAAAAAAAAATAATAATAATAAATGAATAAATAAGACAAGACAAGACAAGACAAGACAGGACAAGAAGATAAGATAAGATAAGATAAGATAAAATAAGATAAAATAAAATGAGATGAGATGAGATGAGATGAGATGAGATGAAATAAGATAAGATAAGATAAGATATTAATATTGAAATTAAAATAAAAACTAAAATTAAAATTAAAATTCAATTTAAAATTAAAATTAAAATTCAATTTAAAATTACATATAAAATTCAATTTAAAATTAAATAAAAAATGAAAAAAAAAATGAAAATAAAGATAAATAAAAAACTTATTTTAACATATTCGAATTTTATGGTCTAAATATCGAGTCAGGAGGCATTCATGCAATTTACTAAGCTTTTTCATAATGCTTATTTATTGCCCTTCAGAGATAGGTCTCAGCATCCTTGGTAGAACCGAACTCTATGACTTCTATCATTATTGTTGTTTTTCTTGTTGTTGCTATTATCATTGTTGTTTTGTTGTTGGTATTAACATTATTTTTTATATTATTATTATTATTGCTTTTATCATTATTATTATTATTATTATTATTATCATTATCATTATTATTATTATTATTACTATTATCATTATCATTATCATTATTATAATTATAATTACAATTATAATTATAATTATGATTATAATAATAATAATAATAATAATAAAAAAAAAAATAATAATAATAATAATTATTATTATTATTATTATTATTACTATCATTATTATTATTATTATTATTATTGTACGTAAGGTATGAATGAGAATTAATATCTTCACAATACAAGAGATGTATCTGATCGGTTTCGTATATATCTCTATCAGGAATATATAAAATTCATGTATTTCTGACGATTTCTGAAGATTTATTCGAAGTCGGTCAAATACATCTCTCGCATTGTGAAGATATTCGTTCTCATTCATACCTTTTCTATTTTTATCAATATGAATACGGTTCATCATTATCATTACCATTATAAATTTTATATCATTACTATTATTTTACATTATTACTATTATTATTATTATTATCGTTACTATCATCTTCCATCATCATTATCATTATCATTATCATCACTATCATCATCATCATCATCATCATCCTTTTTAACAATAGCCAAAATAGTTAAATAAATGAATGAATAAATAAATGATTAATAAAAAAGGATGGTGATGGTGGTGGTGATAATGATGATGATGATGAAAGATGATATTAATGATAATAATAAATATACAAAAAATGATATATAAATAAAGAAATAAAATAAATGGAAAAATGATGATGATGATGAAAGATGATAGTAATGATAATGATAAACATATAAAAAATATATAAATAAATAAAAGAAACGGAAAAATGATGATGGTGGTAATGAAAGATGACAATAATGATAATAATGAACATATAAAAAATAAACATAAATAAATAAATAAAATAAATGAAAAAATGATGATAGTGGTGATGAAAGATGACAGTAATGATAATAATAAATGTATTAAAAATAAATAAACAAATAAAATAAATGAAAAAAATAAAAATAAAAATGGCGGGATGTGGAAAAGGCACTATCTAAGGGCACTGTGCCAGGGGGGTGGGGGGTGGGGGGGGGCAGCATAGGAGGAGACAGCGGGGGGAGGAATTCCAGGCTTCCCTTTGATAATCCCAATGAGAATTATGCCTCTGGTTTATAGGATCGGCCAGTCGAGCGGATTGGATGGGGGGGGGATTAGGTGGGAGGGGAGGGGGGAGGAGGGAGGGGGTGGGGGTAAAGCACGTGGTAGCCTCTAATAGCGGCCGGGTTGGTGGGGTGGGAGTGGGGGTGGGGGGAAGGGGGATAGGATTCGTGGTGGAGTTAAGAGCGAATGGGATTGGGGGGAGGGGAAGGGGAAGGGGAGGAGGGCACGTGGCAGATTTCATGGCAAAATAGGGGGGGGAGGGGGAGGGCATGAGGCAGATTTTATAGCAAAACAAGTGGGGAGGGGGAGGGTACGAGGCAGATTTCATAGCAAAATAAGGATGGGGGGGGGGAAGGGGAGGGCACGAGGCAGACTCGATACCGACGGAGGAAGGGGGAGGGGGGGGGAGGGAGGACAAAGGTATTTCAATCCCCTTTCCTGAACTGCTATGACGAAAAGCTAATGATTTCCTTACTTAAATGATCTCAATCGGAGTTGCAAATGTCAAAATTATAAATCCTTCAGCTAGTACTTTCTTGTACTTTCTTCTCTCATTACTTTCGGTATTGCGATGTCACGTGCTAACCATACGACCACAAATCTTTCAACAATATAGAAATGTCTCCTGTTATTATCCTCGTCAAACAGATGTCTAATTCTAGATATTTCATCATAATAAAAAAATCAGTTTATATGGAATGATCAGCTGTATAAACATGCGTAATATATCATGTTGTGCTCGTGTGTGCATGTAGTTGCTCATGTGTGTGTATTGGTCGGTGTATGTGGGTGTGCGTAAGTGTGTACACCTACGTGTGTGTTGGGGTGTGCGTACGTGTGTACATGTGCGTGTATGTGGGTGTGCGTAAGTGTGTACATGTGCGTGTGTATTGGGGTGTGCGTACGTGTGTACATGTGCGTGTGTGTTGGAGTGTGCGTACGTGTGTACATGTGCATGTGTGTTGGGGTGTGCGTACATGTGTACATGTGCGTGTGTGTTGGGGTGTGCGTACGTGTGTACATGTGCGTGTGTGTTGTTTGTGCGTACATGTGTATATATGCGTGTGTGTTGGAGTGTGCGTACGTGTGTACATGTGCGTGTGTGTTGGGGTGTGCGTACTTGTGAACGAGTGCGTGTGCGTGTATTTTGGAGTGATTTGTCCCCTTCCCCGCAAATTACTGCTGATCAAAACAAATTCATAGACAGCATTCCCAAATGACAAAAATAAACCTTAACAGAACAAAAAAAAAAAAAAAAAAAAAAAAAAAAGTGACAAAATACCCAAATTTAAAAAAAATAAACCTTACAAAAAAAAGAAAAGAAAAAAAAAAAAATAGTGACAAAATTCGGATAAAAATCAACACAGGAAGCACCATAAACTTTGGTAACCAAATCAGGCAAGCGAAACGAAGAGATAATGAAGATTTATGGAACAAGAGGAGATGTTATTCTACCAAGATAAATTCCGTTGTGTGGGGAAGGGGGGGGGAGGGAGGTCGAGAAGAAGGGGGGGGGGATGTACAGATAGATTTCTTTAAGGAATACTGAATAAGTTATTGTTTTACAACAACACAAAAATCATTTTTAGAGCAAAGAGATTCTCTTCATGTGTGTCAAGCTTAATTATGTAGTTTAGGTGAAAAGATAATTTAAAATTGATTTCTTTAAGTGCTTTCCCCGATCTGATTCTCACTATTGTCCTATCATCTCAGATCTAATTTCATAGACAATTTCATCCATAGAGTTTGATTTCTGATGATATACCTCTCTCATTAAATCAATATATATTTTACTTCATCACTCTCTATTTCGCTTCACCACTCTCTACTTTACTTCATCTCTTTACTTTACTTCATCATTCTCTACTTTACTTCATCTCTTTACTTTACTTCATCACTCTCCATTTTACTTCATCACTCTTTTATTTCATCACTCTATTTTACTTCATCACTATTTTATTTCATCACTCTATTTTACTTCATCACTATTTTACTTCATCACTCTATTTTACTTCATCACTCTCTATTTTACTTCATCACTATTTTACTTCATCACTCTCTATTTTACTTTATCACTATTTTACTTCATCACTATTTTACTT
>NC_091584.1:3549407-3551907 GCF_042767895.1 Penaeus vannamei | reverse complement strand
ATCTATTTATATAATTCAAAACAATTATGGGAATATAAAAGTGTAATATCTGCTCTCAAAAGAGATTTGTTGATGTTTATTGAAATAATTAAAAACTGTATTAATCCCATAGTGATATGAGAATAAAATTAAACATGTATGTACCTAAAACAGACATTACGACACAAATACGTAACCGGAAAAGTGGCAACAATAATTATTATTGTCATTATAGTTATAAAACTGTTATTTATACATGGTGTTCTCAGGATTGCTTGTATTATATTAATTCTATTGTATTATCTTTTTTATGACTCATTATCCTGAGTATAATCTTAATTATAGACATAATCATCATTATTTTCATTATCAATATCATTCTTATTACTATCATTATGATTATCATTATATTGTCATTATCATTTACTATCATCATTGTTAAAATTGCTATTATCATTATCGCTTTTATCTTTATTTTCATTCGAATGTTTATCATCATTGTTGTTATTATTATTATCATTAGCATTGTTATCATTTCATTATTATGATTATTGTTATCGTTGTTGTAATCAATAATGCTGATAATAATATTATGATCTTTTTCATTATCATTATAATTACTACAATTAATATTACTATTATCAATATTGCCATTATCATTATTATTACTACTGCTATTATTATAATGATGATGATAATGACGATTATTATAATTATTATCATTAGTAGCAGTAGTACTAGTAGTTTTAGTAGCAGTAGTAGTAATAACAGTAGTGGTCATAGTACAAGATCATTATCATCTTTATTTTAATTATTTTTATCATTATCATTATCATTGTTATTAAAATCATTATTACTGCTACCATTATTACTTATTGTTATTAGTAATCCTTATTGTTATCATTATTAAGGTTATTATTATTGGCATTCATATTACAATTATCATTATCATTTTCACTATTCATTCGAATATATACATCTATTCGCTAGGTTCATTTTTCACCCAATACTATCCTTTATGAAAAGAATCTAAACGCAAAAAAATAAGAAGGATATAACTTAGCAACTTCATAAAAAAAAATATATCCATCAAGAAGAAAGAAAGAAAGAGAGAAAGAAAAAAAAAGGAAGGAGAAAAAGAAGAAGAAAAAAAAGCAACAACAACAACAAAAAATGTATCCGGTTTGCTCATTTGTGATTAATACCAATTGATCCTAGTTAGTAATTAAACTTAATCACTTGTATATTTTACCAATAATATCCACTCTTTTTGAATAGCATTATCTTCCATTGCCATTCCTGCTTCTGCATATTGTCTCCTACATTTAATTAAAGGACTGATATCAATTGCATATTGAATCAGAGTCAATTTGCACTTTTTATGAACAAATGCAATTATAATAACACACGGATTCTAACTTCTCAGTGAAGAGGAGCCAATATAGGGTTATATTAGGCTTCATTGCATTGTTTCTTTGTATTTATGAATATGATGATCAAAATGAGGAAAAAAGGTTTGTGAAAATTGATTGTTCTGGTAACAATGGCAGTATAGTAACGCTAATGATGTTAATGATGATGATAATAATGATAATGAAGATGAAAGTAATTGTAAAAGTATGGTAATGTTCATAATGATGATAGTGATGCTAATAATAGCAACAACAGTTACAATGATAATGATGATGATGATGACTATGATGATGACGATGATGATGATGATGATGATGATGATAATAATAGTAATAATAATAACAATAAAAACAATAATACCAATAGCAACAATAACAACATCAACAATATCAGTAATGATAATAAAGAGAATTATCATGGATAGGAAAATAATGCTGCTGTTGATGCTAAAAATAGCAATAATGATTATAAAAGAATAAATGTTATTAATCCTGATAATGATAATAATAATGATGATGATGATGATGATGATGATAATGAAAATGAAAATAATAAAGAGCATAAAAAAACATCAGCAACAACAACAACGATTATATAATTCATATGGAAAATAATGAATATAATGATAACCAAATCATAACGATGATAATAATAATATTGATAATAATAATTCTTATGATGGTAATAAAATTATATTACTATTATTATTATCATCATCATTTCGTTATTATCAATATTATGTTTTCATAACAATAATGATAATGAAATCATCCTTATAAACGGATGAAGTAAGAAACTATGAGAACGAGCATTTAAATATTATTAAGTCGATTAAATGTCCTTCTCTACTGATAAATAAATAAAAAATAAACACGAAGTTTCATGAAAAATATAAATGAAAAAGTAAAACATGTGACATTGACATCATCCTCTATTCATCTTTTATGTGCAGTCAAAATATTATTAAAACGTATCATCAAATATATATAAATACGGGATCTGAAAATATCAACAAAAATAGAAATGCGAAAGGAAGTAGAACATCTGACATTTATTTTATCTTTATATCAATTCATCCGGTTAAGGATAGAATAAAATACCTCCTTTT
>NC_091584.1:3529208-3539208 GCF_042767895.1 Penaeus vannamei | reverse complement strand
CTGCTGCTGCTGCTGCTGCCTCCGTCTGTCCCGTCGATGCTCCTTCTTCCTCCTTCTTCCTGCTGCTGCTGCTGCTGCCTCCGTCTGTCCGTCGATGCTCCTTCTTCCTGCTGCTGCTGCTGCCTCCGTCTGTCCCGTCGATGCTCCTTCTTCCTCCTTCTTCCTGCTGCTGCTGCCTCCGTCTGTCCCGTCGATGCTCCTTCTTCCTCCTTCTTCCTGCTGCTGCTGCTGCTGCCTCCGTCTGTCCCGTCGATGCTCCTTCTTCCTCCTTCTTCCTGCTGCTGCTGCTGCCTCCGTCTGTCCGTCGATGCTCCTTCTTCCTCCTTCTTCCTGCTGCTGCTGCTGCCTCCGTCTGTCCGTCGATGCTCCTTCTTCCTGCTGCTGCTGCTGCCTCCGTCTGTCCGTCGATGCTCCTTCTTCCTCCTGCTGCTGCTGCCTCCGTCTGTCCGTCGATGCTCCTTCTTCCTCCTTCTTCCTGCTGCTGCTGCTGCCTCCGTCTGTCCCGTCGATGCTCCTTCTTCCTGCTGCTGCTGCCTCCGTCTGTCCCGTAGCTGCTCCTTCTTCTTCTTCTTCTTCCTGCTGCTGCTGCTGCTGCTGCTGCTGCTGCCTCCGTCTGTCCGTCGATGCTCCTTCTTCCTCCTCCTGCTGCTGCTGCCTCCTTTTTTTTCTTTCTTTCTTTCTTTTTCCTGCTGCTGCTGCCTCCGTCTGTCCCGTCGATGCTCCTTCTTCTTCTTCTTCCTGCTGCTGCCTCCGTCGATGCTCCTTCTTCTTCGTCGTCCTGCTGCTGCTGCCTCCGTCGATGCTCCTTCTTCTTCGTCGTCCTGCTGCTGCTGCCTCCGTCGATGCTCCTTCTTCTTCGTCGTCCTGCTGCTGCTGCCTCCGTCGATGCTCCTTCTTCTTCGTCGTCCTGCTGCTTCTGCCTCCGTCGATGCTCCTTCTTCTTCTTCTTCCTCCGTCGATGCTCCTTCTTCTTCTTCTTCCTCCGTCGATGCTCCTTCTTCTTCTTCTTCCTCCGTCGATGCTCCTTCTTCTTCTTCTTCCTCCGTCGATGCTCCTTCTTCTTCTTCTTCCTCCGTCGATGCTCCTTCTTCTTCTTCTTCCTCCGTCGATGCTCCTTCTTCTTCTTCTTCCTCCGTCGATGCTCCTTCTTCTTCTTCTTCCTCCGTCGATGCTCCTTCTTCTTCTTCTTCCTCCGTCGATGCTCCTTCTTCTTCTTCTTCCTCCGTCTCCGTCGATGCTCCTTCTTCTTCTTCTTCCTCCGTCGATGCTCCTTCTTCTTCTTCTTCCTCCGTCGATGCTCCTTCTTCTTCTTCTTCCTCCGTCGATGCTCCTTCTTCTTCTTCTTCCTCCGTCGATGCTCCTTCTTCTTCTTCTTCCTCCGTCGATGCTCCTTCTTCTTCTTCTTCCTCCGTCGATGCTCCTTCTTCTTCTTCTTCCTCCGTCGATGCTCCTTCTTCTTCTTCTTCCTCCGTCGATGCTCCTTCTTCTTCTTCTTCCTCCGTCGATGCTCCTTCTTCTTCTTCTTCCTCCGTCGATGCTCCTTCTTCTTCTTCTTCCTCCGTCGATGCTCCTTCTTCTTCTTCTTCCTCCGTCGATGCTCCTTCTTCTTCTTCTTCCTCCGTCGATGCTCCTTCTTCTTCTTCTTCCTCCGTCGATGCTCCTTCTTCTTCTTCTTCCTCCGTCGATGCTCCTTCTTCTTCTTCTTCCTCCGTCGATGCTCCTTCTTCTTCTTCTTCCTCCGTCGATGCTCCTTCTTCTTCTTCTTCCTCCGTCGATGCTCCTTCTTCTTCTTCTTCCTCCGTCGATGCTCCTTCTTCTTCTTCTTCCTCCGTCGATGCTCCTTCTTCTTCTTCTTCCTCCGTCGATGCTCCTTCTTCTTCTTCTTCCTCCGTCGATGCTCCTTCTTCTTCTTCTTCCTCCGTCGATGCTCCTTCTTCTTCTTCTTCCTCCGTCGATGCTCCTTCTTCTTCTTCTTCCTCCGTCGATGCTCCTTCTTCTTCTTCTTCCTCCGTCGATGCTCCTTCTTCTTCTTCTTCCTCCGTCGATGCTCCTTCTTCTTCTTCTTCCTCCGTCGATGCTCCTTCTTCTTCTTCTTCCTCCGTCGATGCTCCTTCTTCTTCTTCTTCCTCCGTCGATGCTCCTTCTTCTTCTTCTTCCTCCGTCGATGCTCCTTCTTCTTCTTCTTCCTCCGTCGATGCTCCTTCTTCTTCTTCTTCCTCCGTCGATGCTCCTTCTTCTTCTTCTTCCTCCGTCGATGCTCCTTCTTCTTCTTCTTCCTCCGTCGATGCTCCTTCTTCTTCTTCCTCCTCCGTCGATGCTCCTTCTTCTTCTTCTTCCTCCGTCGATGCTCCTTCTTCTTCTTCTTCCTCCGTCGATGCTCCTTCTTCTTCTTCTTCCTCCGTCGATGCTCCTTCTTCTTCTTCTTCCTCCGTCGATGCTCCTTCTTCTTCTTCTTCCTCCGTCGATGCTCCTTCTTCTTCTTCTTCCTCCGTCGATGCTCCTTCTTCTTCTTCTTCCTCCGTCGATGCTCCTTCTTCTTCTTCTTCCTCCGTCGATGCTCCTTCTTCTTCTTCTTCCTCCGTCGATGCTCCTTCTTCTTCTTCTTCCTCCGTCGATGCTCCTTCTTCTTCTTCTTCCTCCGTCGATGCTCCTTCTTCTTCTTCTTCCTCCGTCGATGCTCCTTCTTCTTCTTCTTCCTCCGTCGATGCTCCTTCTTCTTCTTCTTCCTCCGTCGATGCTCCTTCTTCTTCTTCTTCCTCCGTCGATGCTCCTTCTTCTTCTTCTTCCTCCGTCGATGCTCCTTCTTCTTCTTCTTCCTCCGTCGATGCTCCTTCTTCTTCTTCTTCCTCCGTCGATGCTCCTTCTTCTTCTTCTTCCTCCGTCGATGCTCCTTCTTCTTCTTCTTCCTCCGTCGATGCTCCTTCTTCTTCTTCTTCCTCCGTCGATGCTCCTTCTTCTTCTTCTTCCTCCGTCGATGCTCCTTCTTCTTCTTCTTCCTCCGTCGATGCTCCTTCTTCTTCTTCTTCCTCCGTCGATGCTCCTTCTTCTTCTTCTTCCTCCGTCGATGCTCCTTCTTCTTCTTCTTCCTCCGTCGATGCTCCTTCTTCTTCTTCTTCCTCCGTCGATGCTCCTTCTTCTTCTTCCTCCGTCCGTCGATGCTCCTTCTTCTTCTTCTTCCTCCGTCGATGCTCCTTCTTCTTCTTCCTCCGTCCGTCGATGCTCCTTCTTCTTCTTCCTCCGTCCGTCGATGCTCCTTCTTCTTCTTCCTCCGTCCGTCGATGCTCCTTCTTCTTCTTCTTCCTCCGTCGATGCTCCTTCTTCTTCTTCTTCCTCCGTCGATGCTCCTTCTTCTTCTTCTTCCTCCGTCGATGCTCCTTCTTCTTCTTCTTCCTCCGTCGATGCTCCTTCTTCTTCTTCTTCCTCCGTCGATGCTCCTTCTTCTTCTTCTTCCTCCGTCGATGCTCCTTCTTCTTCTTCTTCCTCCGTCGATGCTCCTTCTTCTTCTTCTTCCTCCGTCGATGCTCCTTCTTCTTCTTCTTCCTCCGTCGATGCTCCTTCTTCTTCTTCTTCCTCCGTCGATGCTCCTTCTTCTTCTTCTTCCTCCGTCGATGCTCCTTCTTCTTCTTCTTCCTCCGTCGATGCTCCTTCTTCTTCTTCTTCCTCCGTCGATGCTCCTTCTTCTTCTTCTTCCTCCGTCGATGCTCCTTCTTCTTCTTCTTCCTCCGTCGATGCTCCTTCTTCTTCTTCTTCCTCCGTCGATGCTCCTTCTTCTTCTTCTTCCTCCGTCGATGCTCCTTCTTCTTCTTCTTCCTCCGTCGATGCTCCTTCTTCTTCTTCTTCCTCCGTCGATGCTCCTTCTTCTTCTTCTTCCTCCGTCGATGCTCCTTCTTCTTCTTCTTCCTCCGTCGATGCTCCTTCTTCTTCTTCTTCCTCCGTCGATGCTCCTTCTTCTTCTTCCTCCGTCGATGCTCCTTCTTCTTCTTCTTCCTCCGTCGATGCTCCTTCTTCTTCTTCTTCCTCCGTCGATGCTCCTTCTTCTTCTTCTTCCTCCGTCGATGCTCCTTCTTCTTCTTCTTCCTCCGTCGATGCTCCTTCTTCTTCTTCTTCCTCCGTCGATGCTCCTTCTTCTTCTTCTTCCTCCGTCGATGCTCCTTCTTCTTCTTCTTCCTCCGTCGATGCTCCTTCTTCTTCTTCTTCCTCCGTCGATGCTCCTTCTTCTTCTTCTTCCTCCGTCGATGCTCCTTCTTCTTCTTCTTCCTCCGTCGATGCTCCTTCTTCTTCTTCTTCCTCCGTCGATGCTCCTTCTTCTTCTTCTTCCTCCGTCGATGCTCCTTCTTCTTCTTCTTCCTCCGTCGATGCTCCTTCTGCTGCTGCTGCCTCCGTCGATGCTCCTTCTTCTTCGTCGTCCTGCTGCTGCTGCCTCCGTCGATGCTCCTTCTTCTTCGTCGTCCTGCTGCTGCTGCCTCCGTCGATGCTCCTTCTTCTTCGTCGTCCTGCTGCTGCTGCCTCCGTCGATGCTCCTTCTTCTTCTTCTTCTTCCTGCTGCTGCTGCCTCCTTTTTTTTTTTTTTTTTTTTTTTTTTTTTTTCCTTTTCCTGCTGCTGCTCCTTCTTCTTCTTCTTCTTCTTCTTCTTCTTCCTGCTGCTGCTGCCTCCTTCGATGCCTCCTTCTTCTTCTTCTTCTTCTTCTTCTTCTTCCTGCTGCTGCTGCCTCCGTCGATGCTCCTTCTTCTTCTTCTTCTTCTTCTTCCTCTTCTTTTTGTTCTTCTTCTTCCTGCTGCTGCTGCCTCCGTCGATGCCCCGTCGCTGCTCCTTCTTCTTCTTCTTATTATTATTATTATTGTTATTCCTGCTGCTGCTGCCTCCTTTTTTTTTTTTTTTCTTTTTTTTCCCTTTTTCTTGCTGCTGCTGTTCCTTCTTCTTCTTCTTCTTGTTCTTCTTGTTCTTCTTGTTCTTCTTCTTCTTCTTGCTGCTGCTGCTGCTGCCTCCGTCTGTCCCGTCGATGCTCCTTCTTCCTGCTGCTGCTGCTGCTGCCTCCGTCTGTCCCATCGATGCTCCTTCCTTCTTCTTCTTTCTTTCATCTTTTTTCTTTCTTCCTTTCTTCTTTTTTCTTCCTGCTGCTGCCTCCTTTTTTTTTCTTTTTTTTTTTTTTCCTTTTTCCTGCTGCTCCTTCTTCTTCTTCTTCTTCTTCCTGCTGCTGCTGCCTCCGTCTGTCCCGTCGATGCTCCTTCCTTCTTCTTCTTTCTTTCATCTTTTTTCTTTCTTCCTTTCTTCTTTTTTCTTCCTGCTGCTGCCTCCTTCTTTTTTTTTTTTCTTTCTTTTTCCTTCTTCTTCTTCTTCCTCTTCTTCTTGCTGCTGCTGCTTCCTTTTTTTTTTTTTTTTTTTTTTTTTTTTTTTTCCTTTTTCCTGCTGCTGCTCCTCCTTCTTCTTCTTCTTCTTGCTGCTGCCTCCGTCGATGCCCCGTCGCCGCTCCTTCTTCTTCTTCTTGTTCTTCCTGATGCTGCCTCCTTTTTTTTTCCTTTTTCCTGCTGCTCCTTCTTTTTCTTCTTCTTCTTCCTGCTGCTGCTTCCTTTTTTTTTTCTTCTTCTTCTTTTTCCTGCTGCTCCTTCTTCTTCTTCTTCTTCTTCCTGCCGCTGCTTTTTTTTTTCTTTCTTTTTCCTTCTTCTTCTTCTTCCTCTTCTTCTTGCTGCTGCTGCTTCCTTTTTTTTTTTTTTTTTTTTTTTTTTTTTTTTCTTTTTCCTGCTGCTCCTTCTTCTTCTTCTTCTTCTTCCTGCTGCTGCCTCCGTCGATGCCCCGTCGCCGCTCCTTCTTCTTCTTCTTCCTGCTGCCTCCTTTTTTAAGGAGGTAAGGAAGGGAAGGGAGGGAGGAAGGGAAGGGAAGGGAGGGAGGGGAAGGGAAGGGAGGAAGGGAGGAAGGGAAGGGAGGGAGGGAAGGGAAGGGAAGGGAAGGAGGGAAGGGAAGGAGGGAAGGGAAGGGAGGAAGGGAAGGGAGGGAGAGGGAAAGGAGGGAGGGAAGGGAAGGGAGGGAGGGAAGGGAAGGGAGGGAGGGGAAGGGAAGGAAGGGAGGGGAAGGGAAGCCTTCCTTTCCCTCCGAAGGGAAGGGAGGGAAGGGAAGGGAAGGGAAGGGAGGGAGGGAAGGGAAGCCTTCCTTTCCCTCCGAAGGGAAGGGAGGGAGGAGGGAAGGGAAGCCTTCCTTTCCCTCCGAAGGGAAGGGAAGGGAGGGAAGGGAAGCCTTCCTTTCCCTCCGAAGGGAAGGGAGGGAAGGGAGGGAAGGGAAGGGAGGGTGGGAAGGGAAGGGAAGGAGGGAAGGGAAGGGAGGGAGGGGAAGGGAAGGGAGGGAGGGGAAGGGAAGCCTTCCTTTCCCTCCGAAGGGAAGGGAATGGAAGGGAAGCCTTCCTTTCCCTCCGAAGGGAAGGGAGGGAGGGAAGGGAAGGGAAGGAAGGGAAGGGAAGGGAAGGGAAGGGAAGGGAGGGAGGGGAAGGGAGGGAGGGAAGGGAAGGAGGGAAGGGAAGCCTTCCTTTCCCTCCGAAGGGAAGGGAGGGAAGGGAAGGGAAGCCTTCCTTTCCCTCCGAAGGGAAGGGAGGGAAGGGGAGGGAAGGGGAGAGAAGGGGAGGGAAGGGAAGGGAAGGGAAGAGAAGGAAGGGAAGGGAAGGAGGGGAAGGGAAGGGAAGGGAACGGAAGTGAGTGAGGGAAGGGAAGGGAATGAAGGGAAGGGAGGGGAAGGGAAGGGAGGGAGGGAAGGGAGGGGAAGGGAGGGAGGGGAAGGGAGGGAGAAGGGAGGGAGGGAAGGGAGGGAGGGGAAGGGAAGGGAAGGGAAGGGAAGCCTTCCTTTCCCTCCGAAGGGAAGGGAAGGGAGGGAAGGGAAGGGAAGCCTTCCTTTCCCTCCGAAGGGAAGGGAAGGGAGGGAGGGGAAGGGAGGGAAGGGAGGGTAAGGGAAGGGAGGGAGGGAAGGGAAGGGAGGGAGGGGAAGGGAAGGGAAGGGAAGCCTTCCTTTCCCTCCGAAGGGAAGGGAGGGAAGGGAGGGTGGGAAGGGGAAGGGAAGGGAGGGAGGGAAGGAAAGGGAAGGGAAGGGAGGGAGGGGAAGGGAAGGGAAGGGAAGGGAAGGGAAGGGAAGGGAAGGGAAGGGAGGGAAGGGGACGGAAGTGAGGGAGGGAAGGGAACGGAAGGGAGGGAGGGAGGGAAGGGAAGGGAAGGGAGGGAGGGAAGGGAGGGAGGGGAAGGGAAGGGAAGGGAAGCCTTCCTTTCCCTCCGAAGGGAAGGGAAGGGAAGGGAAGCCTTCCTTTCCCTCCGAAGGGAAGGGAAGGGAGGGAGGGGGAGGGGAGGGAAGGGAGGGTAAGAGGGAAGGGAGGGAGGGAAGGAAGGGAAGGGAAGCCTTCCTTTCCCTCCGAAGGGAAGGGAGGGAAGGGAGGGTGGGAAGGAAGGGAAGGGAGGGAGGGAAGGGAACGGAAGGGAGGGAGGGAGGGAAGGGAAGGGAAGGGAGGGAGGGAAGGGAAGGGAAGGGAGGGAGGGGAAGGGAAGGGAAGCCTTCTTCTTTTTCTTTTCTTCCCCTCCCTCCCTTCCCCTCCCTTCCCTTCCCCTCCCTTCCCTTCCCTTCCCTTCCCCTCCCTCCCTTCCCTTCCCTTCCCTTCCCTTCCCTTCCCTCCCTTCCCTTCCCTTCCCTTCCCTTCCCTTCCCTTCGGAGAGAAGGGAAGGGAGGGTGGGAAGGGAAGGGAAGGGAAGGGAGGGAAGGGAAGGGAAGGGAGGGGAAGGGAAGGGAAGGGAAGGGAGGGACGGAAGGGAAGGGAAGGGAAGGGAGGGGAAGGGAAGGGAAGGGAAGGGAAGCGTGCCTTTCCCTCCGAAGGGAAGGGAAGGGAGGGAGGGAAGGGAAGGGAAGCCTTCCTTTCCCTCCGAAGGGAAGGGAAGGGAGGGAGGGGAAGGGAGGGAAGGGAGGGTAAGGGAAGGGAGGGAGGGAAGGGAAGGGAGGGAGGGGAAGGGAAGGGAAGGGAAGGGAAGCCTTCCTTTCCCTCCGAAGGGAAGGGAGGGAAGGGAGGGAGGGAAGGGAAGGGAAGGGAGGGAGGGAAGGGAACGGAAGGGAGGGAGGGAGGGAAGGGAAGGGAAGGGAGGGAGGGAAGGGAAGGGAAGGGAGGGAAGCCTTCTTCTTTTTCTTTTCTTCCCCTCCCTCCCTTCCCTTCCCCTCCCTTCCTTCCCTTCCCTTCCCTCCCTCCCTCCCTTCCGTTCCCTTCCCTTCCCTTCCCTTCGCAGAGAAGGGAAGGCAAGCGAAGGGAAGGGAAGGGAAGGGAGGGAGGGAAAGGGAAGGGAAGGGAAGGGAGGAAAGGGAAGGGAAGGGAGGGAGGGGAAGGGAAGGGAAGGGAGGGGAAGGGAGGGAGGGGAAGGGAAGGGAAGGGAGGGAAAGGGAAGGGAAGGGAAGGGAAGGGAAGGGAAGGGAGGGGATGGGATTAGGATGGGGATGGGAGTGAAAGGAAGGGAAGGGAAGGGAGGGAGGGGAAGGGAAGGGGGAGGGAAGGGAAGGGAAGGGAGGGAGGGAGGGAGGGAAGGGAAGGGAAGGGAGCGAGGGGAAGGGAAGGGTAGGGAGGGAGGAAGGGAGGGGAAGGGAGGGAGGGAGGAAGAAGGAAAGGAGGAAAGAAGGTTAGGAAGAGAGAGAATATTACATGTTACATATTACATATTATATATTATATATTACATACACAAATAACACACACAAACACTCACTCACACATACATACACACACACATACATACAAGTCGACTAAGCAATTAAAGTAAAGTTTCTTGCTCAAGGAAACAATGTCACCGGCCAGGATTCGAACACACGAACACGGGCGGCTAGCACACCCGAAGTCCGATGCTAAAACCACTAGGCCATCACATCTCCACTGATTTTGAAATTTGAAAGTCTTTAAATATTACACATTTCTCACAAATTACAGATTTTATTTTAATATTAATTCTAGCGCTAGTAGTATAGAATGGTCAGCGGAGGCATTGGTGCTCCTTGGCCCGCCCTTCCCCCCTCCTTCATGTGAGAGAGAGAGAGAGAGAGGAGGAGGGAAATGGAGAGAGATATACGGGTGGTGGTGGTTGGCCCGGGGGGGAGTGGGTAGGAGGAATCTGGGATCGTGGGCTCGAATCCACAACGAGAAGCAAAAATTTTTATTTCCATTTTTATTATCATTAATATAAATTTTCATCATCATCACCATTACTGTCATCACTATTATTAATATTATCACTATTGCTGTTATTATTATTACTATTCATATTATCATTATGACTGGAATTTAATTTAACAAAAAATCCTTGACGTCGTCTGCTATAGGGAGGAGAGGAGGAAGAATCTGGGATCGTGGGTTCGAATCCACAGCGGGAAGCAAAAATTTTTATTTCCATTTTTATTATCATTAATATCAATTGTCATCATCATCACCATTACTATCATCGCTATTATTATTATCATCATTATTGTTGTTATTATTATTACTATTCATATTATCCTTATCACTGGAATTTAATTTAACAAAAAATCCTTGATGTCGTCTGCTATAGGGGGAGAGGAGGAAGAATCTGGGATCGTGGGTTCGAATCCGCAACGGGAATCGAAAATTTTTATTTCCATTTTTATTATTAATATCAATTGTAATCCTCATCACCATTACTATCACTATTATTATTATTATTATTTTTGTTAATATTACCACTATTGATATTATCATTACCACTGGAATTTAATTTAACCAAAAATCCTTAATGTCGTCTGCTATAGGGGGGAGAGGAGGAAGAATCCGGGATCGTGGGTTCGAATCCACAACGGGAAGCAATATTTTTTTCATTTTTATTATCATTAATATCAATTGTCATCATCATCGCCATTACTATCATCATCATTATCATTATTATCATTATTGTTGTTATTATTATCACTATTGATATTATCATTATCATTATTATCACTATTGATAGTATCATTGTTCTTATTATTATCATATTATCATTACCACTATTA
>NC_091584.1:3436708-3449208 GCF_042767895.1 Penaeus vannamei | reverse complement strand
AAACATATTAAAAAAAAAACTGTATTTCTTTAACGACTGAAGGAAATAATACATGAGGGATTTGAAAGACAAGCCAGAAAACATAACTTGAAAAAGGCATCAAAAAATCATATTTGTAAGTAGTAAAGAAACAATTAAATTGCTTACCGACAACGTGGCTGTGTGATAGTATCCTTTAAGTAAAGATACTGACTGCTTTACTACGTATTAATCCTTCAGTGTTAGAATACGTAAACAAAGTATCAAAAAAGCAAATGTAAACGACGAAAAAAAAAAAAAAAAAAAAAATCTCTCACACTCTTTTATTCTTTTTCTTTTTTTTAAGCTGAACATATTTACCAAAACAATTGGCAATGTTTCGCCAAAAATACATGTTTGCGTGTTTCTCAGCCGAACCAATTTCTTTTAGTTCCACGATAAAGTTCTTGTTTGGAACAGGTCCTTGGAGATAATTATATTCTTGGCCTAATGTAATTATCGATGTTTACGAATTTCTTAATGTCTTCTCGCCTGATATACAGTCGGTCTGCATATTGTAACTGAATGTAATTTGCCTCAAGATCTTTATGGTCGTTGAACAATTTTCGTTTACAAACATTACAAGCGTATATGTATCGTATGTTGATGGTACGTATCCGATAAACGTTATAGTAACCATGGAATTATTAGTAGTATTCATTGTTTGCAATTCTTATTTATAGGATTTACTTCTTATACAGATACATTGAACTGGATATAAACTTCACGTTTAAAGGTCGATTGGAAAGAAGAAAAAACAAACTTATCGCAATATGAAGTAAAATATTACTTCAATATCACATGCACATTCACACACTTATATATATATGTGTGTGTGTGTGTGTATGAATATATATATATATATATATATATATATATATATATATATATATATATATATATATATATATATATATATATATATATATTTATTTAGATGTATGAATATATATATATATATATATATATATATATATATATATATATATATATATATATATATATATATATATATATTTACATGTATGAATATATATGTGTGTGTGCGTGTGTGCGTGTGTGTGTGTGCGTGTGTGTGTGTGTGTGTGTGTGCATGTGTGTGTGTCTGCCGGCGCGCGTGCGTCGTTGCTAGCGTGTGCACTTATCTCAAAAAGATTGGTAAAAGAGACGACTTTAAAAGGAACGTCTTTAGGCTCTAAGACAAAAGCTTGGATCTGCGACGTGAGCGAAGACTCTCTCCCTCCCTTAATGCACCGTCAAGATGATCGTAAATATGATAAATCGCCGCTCCATACACGCGAACGTAAAGGGGGGTAGGGGAGGGAGGGAGGGGGGGGAGGGGGTGTTTCTCGGCTCTTCGTCGACCGTGTACCAGCTCGGTCTAAGTACGCGTTTTGCTTTTATTATTAATGGTATTAAACTTAGTGTATTTTTTATATCCCTCTCTGTCTGTTTGTCTGTCTCTCTCTTTTTCTCTCTTCTCTTCTCTTTTCTTGTTTCTGTTGTCTCTCTTCTTTCTTCTCTTTTTTCTCTTTTCGACCAAGTGAACTTTCGTAATCGGCTGTACGTGTTCATATCTTCGATTCTATGTACTTATGTTGTCGATTGTGTGAATTTTCATTATCGATTATATGTGCTTATATGATCGACTGTTTGTACTTATATGGGTTAATAGAACATGTATTTTTCCCTTTAAACTTGATCTTTTATTGAATTACAGGGTGTTCTTATTATTTCGTTGTATGGAAAATGATTACCAAGACTGAAAAAAAAAAAAAAAATGCTGCGTAAACGTAAATATATTCAAGCAACGACATAAAAATGAATATGCGCGTGCGTGAGAGCGTATATAACACCAGTGAGCGAGGAAATGCAATATGGATATAGACACATACAAGCTCCCCTTGCCATCCCTCTCCCGATCTATAAATCCTGGCTCCTTCCACTGCATTCATTTCTTAGAATGTCTTTTGGTGCCTGTGTGGGCGTCTTGGCTCTCCCTTCTGTGGACATGAATAAAAGACTCAACATTTTACATGCCAAGACAACTGCGCGTATGACGTCACTCGCTCAGAATGGAGATCCTTCAGAAAAAAAAAAAGAAAAAAAACGAAGATGAGCGACAAAGCGTTAAATCGAGCGTTCGTTCAGGGTTTTACTCGAAGTCACTGATGGGTTTTCGAATAAATGTTTCGGCAGATTCCCTGGGTATTTAAGATCGACTCGGGTAAGAACGGGTGTTGTTGTTTTGGGGCGTTTGGTATGCGTGGGCTTGTAAATATTGGTTGGTATGTTTTATTGTGGCTTTATTTATTTATTATTATTATTATTTTTTTTCTTTGTCTCTGTCTCTTTTTCTCTGTGTGTGTGTGTGTGTGTGGGGGGAGGGTGTTGTCTGTCTGTTTGTTATCCTCCTCTCTCTAACTCCCTTTCCCCCACTTCTGTCTCTGTCTCTGTCTCTCTCTCTCTCTCTCTCTCTCTCCCCTTTCTGTCTCGATCCATATAATCCTACAGATAGATCAATAGACTGTAGATAGATAGCGAGCAAAGAGCTTACACATCAAAGCAAGCAATGAGGACAAAGATTTTCGGAGGGACAACAATCCTTTTATTTAAACCACATTTTTCTGTCGCTATGTTTACTGGTCCTTCCATTATCGTAAATTATATTTCCAATATAAACATAAAATATACCCAACGTTATTAAGACCGTCATGACCTTCACATTGGAAAGTGTTGCGTAAAGAAAATTCCTTGAGGATTATCTAATTGTCGATTATTTCTTTCCATCAAGTCATAACTTCCAGTTTCGTTGTTTTACCTCCCAATTTCCTCCTATTTTACAACCGTAAACTCCTTTAATCTCGTGGTAATTGAGGTGTACCCTAATTCAAGAACCAACACTTAATGGATGATTATACTAACGACGGTATAATTCGCTTCCTGTGTGATATTCATACCCATTGATAATTCCTGGGATTTTGTGAAAGGCTATGCATCCCTGGGCTAAGCACTTAATAGCTTTTACATTCTATATATTCTTATTTTATATAACCGTTTTAATTCAGAATATGTTGGTCATTTCTTTTGGTAGATATTCTCTTCCTGAAGGTTTTGTATCTCAGGGATAGACTATTAGAAAGAAAAAGAGAGGGAACGCGTATATCTGTGTAGTTAAACCCGACACTCAACGGCAGCATATCGCATTAAACGGTTTATTATTTTACTGTTTTTTATTTATACTTAATTCATTTCGTAGTTTCTATCGTCTCGCATGTTATTTCATGTTATTTCATTATGGGACGATCTATTCCTATAAAACTACTTTGTAATTATTATTTTACTTCATCTCTTTTTTTCTATATTTGTTGCCACCACTGAATAATATAGTTCCAAACAATTATGTACTTGAGCTCTTGGTGACAAATTTGCACCAATTAGAGTAACAGAGAAGCTTGATGAAATCTAATTCTTCGAGATTGTGAATTATCGAATATACATAGCAGAGGAAAAACGATGGACAAATATACAAAGTAAACACTAAATTAGATGGACAATATGCATGTAGCTGTAGGTATAAAGCTAAAATTAAAATTAAGTATAAAGCATTAGATGTAGAACACGGGCAAAATAGTGTAAAACACTTAACACTGTACTTGTATTAGTATGTATGTATTCACATGTAAGTATGTATGCACGCATGTATGTAAATGTAAGAGATATACAGACAAACAGGCAGAACAAAACAGAGACACTGAGAGTCTAACCTTTGCGATTTGTACTACCAAAAATACAGAGAATAAATATTTTACACAATGATAAAATGAAAAATAATTAAAATAAATGAATAAATAAATAAATAAATAAATAAATAAATAAACAAACAAACAAACAAACAAACAAACAAACAAACAAATAAATAAATAAATAAATAAATAAATAAATAAATAAATAAATATAGATAAATAAATAAATAAATAAATAATCAGAAAAAAAAGAAGAAGGGAGGGTCGACCATTTTATGTAATCACAATGCTGGGTTAACTTCACACTAACTTCTCTAGAAGCTTTTAGATGCTCGAACTCCACTTTTCGCTGGCACACGAGCTTTAATGCTGTTTATTGGTGGCATCCCGAAGCGCCAGGTTTTAGAATGGGGGAAACTGAAACACTTTAAATTTACAGGCAGATAAGGAGCTTACATAGTAATGAGACCTAAAAAGGAGGTCATTGTCTCTTAGCAGGAATTGATGATAATGATATTGTTGACGGAGGTAGAAATATTAGTATACCAGTAACAGTAAAAGGGATCGCGTTATATACTGTCTGTCTGTCTCTCTCTCCCTATGTTTGTTTGACTGCATGACTGGTTGCCTGTCTGTGTCTCTTTCTGTTTCTCGGTCTGTCTGTCTGTCTGTTTCTCCTTCTCTTTCTTTCTCTATACTGTAGCGGCATTTGCATGTGGGAGTAAGTACAGCATCAGTTACAGGGTTGATTTTTAGAATTTGTATAGTTATAAGAGTGGTTATGAGTGAGAATAATAATAATTATACTGGTTAAGCGATTTTATGCCTGATTAATACCTATATCAAGGGCATAACTACTTTCTTGAAGGATAAATCATTATTCATTATTTGTAATTACTCACACGTACCTCAGTATTAAAGTCTAGTTTCGTATGCTGAATCTGCGTTTTTCCTTTTGCTTTTACGTATTCATTTATCGTATTTTTAAACATTTTTTTTTTCTCTTTTCATTTTAGGAAATAATTATTTTTTCTTTTCTTTTGCATCTTTGAGTTTGATGCAAGTTGAGAAGTTAATTAATTTTAAAAGTAGGCCTCAAAACTGTATTGTTCTGTTTTCTTTTTTTCGCCTTCACGTAAACAATGTGTGTGTGTGTGTGTGTGTGTGTGTGTGTGTGTGTGTGTGTGTGTGTGTGTGTGTGTGTGTGTGTGTGTGTGTGTGCGCGCGCGTGCGTGCGTGCGTGCGTGCGTGCGTGCGTGCGTGCGTGCGTTTGTTTCTTTAAGCATATCTATATATAGTCCAGAAAATCATATCCAAAATATTCATAACAAAAACAAAATACGGTACCACATGCATCATCCGAAAAATATATAACGTCCTCATATGTCTATATATGTATATATTATTTTGCAAAACTGAAACCAAAATTATTATACGATCATCATGTGTGCAGTAATTGTGGAAATTGTAGCGCTTGTTGAACAAGGACCACATAACGCGGTATTAGATGTTCCTGTTAATGTGCATGTTGACAGAGAACCGACGGTGAAATTCGGATTTAATAATCACTGAAATCCACATATATAAAATTCAGTCCCTGGAACACAGCATTTCCTCGTCCGCCTAAACAATATGAAACAATATGAATAATAATTCTATAACCGAGAATAATATATATATATATCTCTATCTATCACAAACACGAAAAATAACTTAAATATTCTTCAAAATAAGAGAGAGAAAAAATGTGAAGACCACCTTCGTTCCGCCTAAACAATATGAATAATAATTCTATAACCGAGAATAAAAAATATATATCTATGTCTCTATCACAAACACGAAAAATAACCTAAATATCCTTCAAAATAAGAAAAAAAAAAAAAAAAATGTGAAGACCACCTTCGTTGTGGGTAAAACAGCGTCTGAGAATTTCTTTTCCTCCCAGGAAATTCTGGCCATAATAGCGTCATGATTCTTATCTCTCGTGAGTGTAATATGCAGAGTGCACACCCTTTCTTGGCTTCCGGAGGGAGGTTAAGGCGCTCTTTCGCGTTTTTTTTTTCTTTTTCTTTTCATATTTGGGTTTACGGATATATATATATATATATATATATATATATATATATATATATATATATATATATATGTGTGTGTATATATATATATATATATATATATATATATATATATATATATATATATATATATATATATATATATATATATATATATATATATATATATATATATATATAAGATAGGTAGAGGGACGGAGACGAAAATGGATAGACTGGCATCTAGATAGATAGAATGTTGAACAGATATATACATGGATAGATAGGTAGAGGGACGGAGACGAAAATGGATAAACTGGCAACTAGATAGATAGACTGGTGAACAGATATATAAATAGATAGATAGTAGGTAAGCAAATTGGTTGATAGGTAAGCATACACGTACATACATCATACAAACGTACATATATACTTTAATATAAAGATTTGTACAAATATACATCCATGCATGCAAGCATAGGTAAAGACAAATAGACAGAGACAATTACAAAGATGTCAAACCATGCGATTACAAGTAAAACAAATGAAAGATTATTAAGCTTATGTTCTCAACAACACTTACAGAATGAAAGTTATCATATATTCGGAAATCATGTCAAACTATACCTATTATATATATCTCAGATCTTGAAAGTTCTTTGAATCAGAAAACTAGATTCTTTAATATTTCAAGTCTGGCGATTAGTGATAACGAAGACGTATACAAACTATTGCAATATTGAAAGTGATTTAGAAATGCTACTCCCTCCTGGCATCACAGGCTTTACGTGAGATGACCTGTTTCTTTGACACGAGTTCCTAAAAAGAGAAACACAAGAAAAAAGAAAAAAGAATAATCTGATCGAATAATAGTAGTGTTCGTTCTCATCATAATCCCTGAACAATAACTCGGGTTGTAAGGATAACCCCGAGAGGAAAGAGGTCTATGTTACAACCAAGGAGGTTTAGGGGAAGACCAAACAAATTGGCTGGTTGGTTGCCTGGCTGGTTGTTGCCTGGCTGGTTGCCTGCCAACACTCTCCTCACTCACTCACTCACTCACTCACTCACTCACTCACTCACTCACTCACTCACTCACTCACTCACTCACTCACTCACTCACTCACTCACTCACTCACTCACTCACTCACTCACACTCTCTCTCTCTCTCACTACCTCTTCTTCTAAAGGTAAGGGATTCGTTTAATCCTTGCCACGTAATTAAGCCATAGGACACAACATATAACCTGATACCCTTTTGCATGTAAAGGGAAAGCGGGGAATTACGGGTTTGGAATCAGAATATACTTGAACATTGCGACCATGCAACTCTGCCATGCATTAGAGTATCACCATTGCATATATTCTCTCAGAACGGACTGTTCTAAATACTACGAACATTCTTCGTCCGTATCACAATGTAGTATAGACGTTATTGCGTATTGTAGTATAGAAGTTATTGTTGTTATTGTAGTTTGGTAGATCGAATAGATTCCAATTCTTTCAACATGGTGTGTGTATATACTCAGTGTTTATTATTCCCATTAGTTACACAAGATTATTTAAGTTTGTTTTCGAATGATGGTTAAGCTGTTACAGTATTAACGAGAACCCTACCAACCCCGTCTCACACAGAAAGTCAACAAATGTATAAATAAAGACAAAAAGTCAACAAATGTATAAAGACAAAAAGTCAAAAAATGTATGAAGACAAAAAGTAAAAAAATGTATAAAAGTCAAAAAGTAAAAAAAAATATATATATATATATATATATAAATAAAGACAAAAAGAACAAATGTATAAATAAAGACAAAAAGTAATATATATATATATATATATATATATATATATATATATATATATATATATATATATATATATATATATATATATATATATATATATATATATATATATATAAAGACAAAAAGTAAAAAAAAATATATATAAATAAAGACAAAAAGTCAACAACTGTATGAATAATTTGTCTCCGTTTTTAAGAGGAATAATTACTGATTTCACTCTTCCTAAAATGACGACCTGCTCTTCTTTTCGTCCAAAAGTGGGATTTTTACCCCCTTAACTTTCATATCATTTGAATATTTTATCATTAGTCTTTCGCATCTGATCTTTCTCTCATATGCGGCCTCTCCTCCTTTTTGGAAGTTGAGTTTGCTTAACTAATCTTTTTTTCTTAATTATTATTATTAGTTTTTTTAATAACACATTGTTTTCCTTTTTTTTCTGAGCTTCATATTATCAGGTATCATTTGGGTGCTATCTGCGTTTGTGCTTAATTAATGCTTTGCCTTTTCACACAGCTTTATTGTGTTTTGTTCTTTTCATCGTCGTTACCAGTTTTTTTGTTGTTATCATTGCTATCATTTTGCTGTTATCGGTATCTTCATTATCATCGCCATTATTATTGTATTTGTATTTTATTACTACTTCCGTTTTCGTTATTTATATGGTTTCTCTCGTAGTTGTTTGTAATATATATATATATATATATATATATATATATATATATATATATATATATATATATATGTAATATATATATGTAATATATATATATATATAGATATATATATATATAGATATATACATATATATATATATATATATATATATATATATATATATATATATATATATATATATATATATATATATATATATATATATATGTATATGTGTTTGTGTGTGTGTGTGTGTGTGTGTGTGTGTGTGTGTGTGTGTGTGTGTGTGTGTGTGTGTGTGTGTGTGTAATATATATATATATATATATATATATATATATATATATATATATATATATATATATATATATATATATAATATAATTATATGGATCCTTATCATTTACTTAGATATCCGTTTCCTATTGTCTTTTAGAACAGAGTTGACATTATGTTCATTTAATACACTTACGGTTCGATCTTGCGCACAGGCATCTACACACTTCGCCTCTTGGGTGTTAAAAGCATGTGAAGGAATGACTTAGGTGTTATTTCATCTGTCACCAATTTCTTGGAGAAGGTGATGCCGGCAACAGCTAGCACGAATTTTGTAAAATTTCTACCTCCCGAATTAACAGCCGTGAATGTGATAACAAAAGGGGCTGCGTGCATGATTATCATAATTATGATGAAAATTGTGATTGCGGTTATAATAATTAATCAGTATTATCAATATTATCACTAGTGATCGTTATTGTTATTACTATTACTAATACGTTATTATTATTATTATTATTATTAACATTATCTTCGCTATTTTTATTATCATTGTTACTGTTATTGTGTTTACTATTACTGTTGATCTGAAAATAATTATCATTACTTTTATTATTGTTATTATCATTGATATTATTATTATTATTATTATTGTTGTTGTTTTTATTATTATCATTATTTTTTTATATCAGGATTTTTTTTGTTATTGTTGTTATTACAATAATATATAACTAATATTATTTTTATAATTAGTATTATTTTTGATATTATCATTAATATTGTTATTGATACTATCATTATTATTACTGTTGTTGTCGTTGTTATCATTGTCATTAATATTTTCATCTTAACTATCATGATCATGGTAAATATATGTCATACTATTACACATTGCTATTACTATTATTAAGGATATTACCGTGACTGTTATTAGTATAGTAATCAATATTATATTTTTTATTATTATTGTTATCATCATTGTTACTATTACTTCTACTGCTGCTATTAGTACCAAGACTTTTATTATCCCCGTTCCTATAACTGTCATTATTTCACCATAAATTCAATATCAATATTATTTTTTATCGTCTTTAATACTAGTGTTATTTGCATCATCAGTATTACTGGTAATTATAATACTAATACTACTACTTCTACTATTCTTTCCCTTCTTATTAGCTTCATTATCATTACCCTCATCATTATCAGTACTATAATATTTATTATTGTATAAAGAAATCCTCTCCTTATGCCTCTCCTTCCTCTACACTTGTCTCGATTTCCAGCATTCTTCTTAAGCCGTCAACCTTCCCTTTCACTCACCTGTACCCAGCTGTGATAAGGATAATAATTATAATAACAACAATAATAATAACAACGACAGCAATAATGATTTTACTATTAATAATGATAATAATAACAATAATAATGACAGCAACAACAGTAATAGTTTATTTATTCATTGCCAACCCACTGAAGTCTCACTCGAATGCATGAGTAGGAGGGAGGTAATTGCGATGCGTGTGGTGCTCCTCCTCAGATCCTGGGCCACACATTTCTTTGCTGGAATTAACCCTTTTTTACGTTCTCTCTCTATTCTCACTCGGGTGCAATGTATTGTCTTCAGTGGAAGGTACGTTTTTTAAAAATTCCTGTGGATTTCATTCTCTTTTTATTCTAAATCGTTGACTTATTGACGTAATATGATAGTTGATAGTGTATTGATATTGGCGTCGATTCATGCTGTTACGATTTTTATCATCAACATGATAATCATTTTTTTTTATTAATCTCAGGATTATCATTGTCAATATTGTTCATTTTATTATCATTAATATCATTATAACAAAGATGCCAGATTCGTATCCTCCCCTTGGATTACATCAGTGTTGTGGATAGAGGAGGTCTGCTATAAGGGCTACAACACCTCATCTTCCATATTATTACTGCAAAAGACTGCAATCTAGAGAGGACAGTCCAGTGCTACAGCAAAGCAACGTCAAAACACGAGAGGGGATAGTTACTAATCATACTCCCTCTCTCCCTTCCTCCCTCTCTCTCCCTCTCTACCTAACTCCCTCTCCCTCTCTGTCTCTGTCTCCCCCCCTTCCACTCTCTCTCTCGACTAGAGGGGGGGGGGGCGGATGATATTACCGATCATACTCCCTCCCTTCCTTTATCTCTCTCCCTCTCTACCTAACTCCCTCTCCCTCTCTCACTCTGTCTCTGTCTCCCCCCCCTTCCACTCTCTCTCTCGACTAGAGGGGGGGGCGGATGATATTACTGATCATACTCCCTCTCTCCCTTCCTCCATCTCTCTCCCTCTCTACGTAACTCTCTCTCCCTCTCCCTCTCTCTCTGTCTCCCCCCTTCCCCTCTCTCTCTCTCGACTAGAGGGGTGGGGGGAGGGCGGATGATATCACTGATCATATGCCTCAGTCTCGAATGGCGTGGAACAAGTCACTTTATTTTCACATTTTCTATCTCTCAGATTATCCTCATTATCGTGATTATCAGTTTCATATTATGATGATGATTAACATATTAATTGTCATAACCTTAGTAGCCTTTGTTTTTTAAGTACATTATATACATTTTTTCTTCTTCAAATAAACCGTAATCTGCCTGTTAAAAAGCTCCTAGATTTTTATTTGTCACTTGATAACCGGTGAAGTTTCTCGCTAACGTTCCCCCCGCCTCCGCTGAGCCGTGTGAAGCGGGTGTTCCGGCGTGATAAGACCAGTATGAAGTCAATCAAGGATTTGTCTCGTGTCTGTCCCGTCCCGTTATCTGTGTCTCGCGGAAGCCGGTGTCGGAGGTACACATGCATTTGGAAATCCACATGCGTAGAGGCGTGTGTGTGTGTGTGTGTGTGTGTGTGTGTGTGTGTGTGTGTGTATGTGTATGTGTGCGCGCACTTTTATCTATTGGCGTCAGTTGATGTTAAAAGGCATGGGATATTTTATATGTTTTATATATATATAAATATAAATATATATATATACATATATATTTATACATATATATACATATATATATATATATATATATATATATATATATATATATATATATATATATGTATATATATGTATGTATATATATATATATATATATATATATATATATATATATATATATATATATATATATATATATATATATATATATATATATATATATATATATATATATCCATGTATATATATACATGTATAATTATATACATGTATATATATACGTGTATATATATATACTTATATATATATATATATGTATATATATATATATATATATATATATATATTAAATATATATATATATATATACATATATATATATATATATATATATATATATATATATATATATATACATATATATATATATATATATACATATATATATATATATACATATATATATATATATATATATATATATATATATATATATATATATACATATACATATACATATTTATATATATGTATCTTTGCTTGTCTAGAAATGCGGAAAAGGAATCTCCAGCGAGGCAGAGAGAGGAGACCGACCCCGCGCCAAGGAAACAGGTGGATATGCAAATTGACGCAAGTAAGTGGATGAAGGCATCAAATTAACGGGGTCTTCTCACGCAGCAAAGGCGGAGGAGGAGGAATGGAGGAGACGCGGTGAACCAAGATTTTTTTTTTTTTTTCTTTTTTTTTTTTTTTTTTTTTGCTTTTCTTTTTCTCTCTTTTTTTTTCTTTTTGCTTTTTTTTGCTTTCTTTTGCTTTTTTTTGCTTTCTAATCTATTTTTTTCTTTTTTTTCTTTTTCTTGATATACACATTATCATTATCATCATCATTACCCACGCCATCATAATTATAATTATTATCATCACCATCATCATCATCGTCGTCATTATTACTATTATCGTCATTATTATCACCATCGTCATTA
>NC_091584.1:3424208-3426708 GCF_042767895.1 Penaeus vannamei | reverse complement strand
CAACAATAATCATAATGATATTTACAATAATGCTAATGAAAATGATAATAATTAAAATAATAATGATAATGGTAATAGTAATAATAACGATAATGATAATGATAATAATCTGTTTAATGATAGTAATCAAAATAACAATTTTATCAATTATAATAACGATGAGGTAATAATGATGATGATAATGATAATAAAAGAATATACATTTTACTTGTTGCAATTAATGTATAAAAAAATCCACAATATTGATACAATGTATGATTAAACTTAAATTTCCTTTTAATCTTAATTAATGCATTCAGACCCTTAAACGTTATTCAAATCCATTTAACATACTTGAGGGATTTCATTTTTCTTTCGAAATCTACTTAAGATTTAGCTTTGTGTCAACCCCCGAGTCTTCCAGATTTATTTTTTTCTTCTTCTTATTTTTATTATTTTTATTTCTGAACATAGTAATAGTAATAATAGAAGTGACAACCCAACCCCACCCCCACCCAACCCACCCCACCCCTCCCCTCCCCACCCCACCCCACCCCAACCCAACCCAACGTAACCCAACCCTATATCTCCTCTACATTGCCTAGAATCCTCAATCTGAATTATCGCTGCGGTGCTACTGTGCATGAAATTACGAGGCAAATCCTTTTGAAAGGTGAAATTGCCTCTTTGCACTAAATGAATCCACCTTAGGACTCCCAAGGTAGAATAGAATGGGAACTCGCGAATTTCAATTTGTGTGTGCGTGTGTGTGGGGTGGGTGGGGGGGTGGGGGATGGGTGGGGGGTGAGAGGGGCGTGTGTGCGTGTGTGTGTGGGGGGGGATGTTTGTGTGTGTGTGTGTGTGTGTGTGTGTGTGTGTGTGTGTGAGTGTGTGTGGATGTGGGTGGGGTGGGTGTGCGTGTGTGTGTGTGTGTGTGTGTGTTTGTGTGTGTGAGTGTGTGCGTGTGTGTGGCCGTGTGTGTGTGTGATTGTGTTTGTGTGTGTGTGTGCGTGTCGGCGTGTGTGTTTGTTTGTGTGTGCGTGTGCGCGTGTGTGTGTGTTTGTGTGTGTGTGTGTTTGTGTGTTTGTGTGTGTGTGTGTGAGTGTGTGTGTGTGTGTGTGTGTGTGTGTGTGTGTGTGTGTGTGTGTTTGTGTGTTTGTGTGTGTGCGCGCGCGCGCGTGTGTGTGTGTGTGTGTGTGTGTGTGTGTGAGTGTGTGTGTGTTTGATGTACAATGACTTCCGCAGACCTGTCTACGGAAACTAACTTTAACATAACTTAATATAGATAGTTATATAGATAGATGGATAGTTATAGAAAGAGACATATAGGCAGATAGATAGGCAGCCAGACAGAGAAATAGATAGATAAAGGAATAAATAACTAGTTGAATTGATAGACAAATAAATAAATATATAGAGAGATATATAGGTATCCAGACAGAAAGATAGATAAAAGGATAGATAAATGAATAGAGAGACAAATAGATAGTTGAATATATAGAAAAACAAATAGAAAAAATATATAGATATAGATAGATATAGATAGATAGATATAGATAGATATAGATAGATAGATGAATGGATAGATAGATATAGATAGATAAATAGAAAGATAGATAGATATACATATATATATACATCTCTATCTATCGAAATATTCGGATATAGATATACAAAAAATATCCTTGAAAGATTCCTCTGAACATAATTGCGCCCTTTTATCCTGTTATCAATGTGATGGCGAACAGCTGTTCACATGCGACAGCTTGATGTGTGAGAAAAAGACCATTGTCAGTCATAGATATTCTAGATTCTCCTCCTCCTTATCATCATTACTATCATTATCAATATCATCATTATCATTATCATTATTATTACTATCATCATAATCAATGTCATCATCATTCTTATCATTATCATTATCATCATTATCATTATCATTATCTTTATCATCATCATTATCATTATCATTATCATCATCATCATCGTCATCATCATCATCATCACATCATCATCATCAATCATCATCATCAATCATCAATCATCATCAATCATCATCATCATCATGTGCAAACAATGTGTCTGTGTGAACGTATTTCTGCCCATCTATCAACCTATCTATCCCCGCCTATTTGGACTCCCAATCTCATCTCCTTCAACCCTTCGCAAGATCCAACATCTCAGACTTTGCAAAGAAAACCTTAGAGACATAACATCATCCTCTCATCATCCTCCGAGACTCCTACAGGAAGAGCTCTCGACCTTCAGAAAAACCGACGTCCTCTCCCTTCCACTTCAGAAGGGAGACTGAGACATGCCCGGAGTAGAAGCCCGGGCGTCTCCCGAACGAATGGAAAAGGTTTCCCAGAAGTTTCCGTTCGCGATTGCTGTTTGTTTATCTATTGGTTGATTGATTTTTTTTATTGTGCGTTTTCTTTTTGATTTCTTGGTCAGCTAAAAATTACTTTTTCAGCTGTAGAACTTTTTGTTATTTTTTATTGTTATTATTTCTTTGATTTTA
>NC_091584.1:3422283-3423708 GCF_042767895.1 Penaeus vannamei | reverse complement strand
AAGAGGAAAAATAAAGGAATATATGTCTCTTTTTCCTTCTCCGTATTTTTTCTTGTTAATATCTCCTTTTTTTTCTTTTTCCCTCCTTATAGCCTCCAATCCCTCTCTGTCTCTCTCTTTATCTATCCTTCCATCGATCTATCTACCTCTGATTTTTTTCTTCCCTTTATCAAAACCATACGCACGCTATACACAATAATATCAATGAATGAATCAGCAAAGACTTAAAGTTATTTCTCAGAATATAATTTTATAGAATAGAACCTTACAGGAATTAGTACAGTTATTAGGGAAATTTAGATCCATCAGGTATTAAATACACGAATAATAACTACAGATGGGAGTGGGTATGGTATACATCTGCTTTATAAGAGGGGGAACAAAAGCCAGGTGTGTGTGTGTGTGTGTGTGTGTGTGTGTGTGTGTGTGTGTGTGTGTGTGTGTGTGTGTGTGTGTGTGTGTGTGTGTGTGTGTGTGTGTGTGTGTGTGTGTGTGTGTGTGGTGATGTATGTGTATATAGGTATTAAAAATGTTCGACTGTGAAATTTAATAATCAAGAAGTACCATTTCACGTTAAAACACATTAATCTAAGGCGGAAACGTGAATGTAATAATAGACACAATGCAACCGCGAGAGAGAGATTGTCGAGATGAACATAAACAAATGATATCCACGTTGGCCATTTCGAAAATCCAAGGGCAGCATATAAGGATAATGATTGTGATTTGCATATGGGATTCTCAACATCACGTCACGCGAGAATTTAGAGATAGATAGACAGCTAGATATTTAGAAAGGTAGATAGATAGATAGATAGATGGATAGATAGGTAAGTAGGTAGGTATTTATACACGGACACATATTTTCTTTCTTTCTTTCTCTTCTTTTTATAGGTAGATTAATATATATAGATACATACATAAAAGGTTGATAGAGATAGATAGACAGGTAGATAGGTAGATATATAGATATATTACTACACGCACACATATATTCTTTCTTTCTTCCTCTTCTTTTTATTGGTAGATTAATATAAATAGATACATACATAAAAGGTAGATAGATAGACAGATAGATAGGTAGATATACAGATATATTACATCTCCCGTCCTTGGGATTGCTGAAAGGCGATTCTTGCAAAACAAAGTGTTGAGCATGAAGACTCGGGATTGTTCATGGACAATCGACAAACGAGAAACGGACAAGCTATTCTCCCTGCTTTCCACTGCGTCCTTTGAGCGTCGAGTGGTCTGTGCCTGAACAAGGATGAACGCTGAAGACGAAAGAGGCAGCGATTGTGCCAGTACAGAGCGTCCGCAGTGCGATCTGTCGTGGTACTCGAAGTATCGACCAAACCTATCCATTTTTCTATTTTCTTTTCACCTTATTGCGATGTTCTTGGGAAGTAATAAGTGGAGATATGT
>NC_091584.1:3409783-3414783 GCF_042767895.1 Penaeus vannamei | reverse complement strand
TTCTCCAAGTCTCTCTTTATCTGTCTCTCTATCTTTTTCTCTCTCTTTCTCCCTCTCTCTCAATATCTCTTCCCCCCACCCCCCACCCCTCTCTCTCCCTCCCATCTCTCTCTTTGTTTCTCTAAGTCTCTTTCTCTTTGTCTCTCTCTCTCTCTCTCTCTTTCTCTCTTTCTCCCTCTCTCTCAATCTCTCTTTCCCCCCCCTCTCTTTTTTTTCTCTATCTTTCTCTTTCTTTCTTTCTTTCTTTCTCTCTCTCTCTCTCTCTCTCTCTCTCTCTCTCTCTCTCTCTCTCTCTCTCTCTCTCTCTCTCTCTCTCTCTCTCTCTCTCTCTCCCTCCCTCCCACCTCTCTCTTTTTTTCTCTATGTCTCTTTCTCTCCCTCTCCCTCCTTCTCTCTCTCTCTTTCTCTCTCTGACACGCACGAAATACGCCATTCAACAAATGAATGAAAATCGAACTTCACCAAATTCCAACCAAGATTCAATTAATTTCCATTTCCTATGTTTGGTCGCCCCGCCTCAGTGCCCTCGCCTCCCACCACGTCTTGCTGAACTTTGAACTCCCTTTGAAGATGTCTAAGGGCGAGGGGGGGGGGGTTGTTCACCCGAATATCCCTCGCGGCCTGAAACTATTTTGAACGGAGGAAGTGGTCGGGCTAATCGAACTGGATTCGTTTTAGGACAGAAAGGACTTAAATAGATTATAATTGTGTGAGTGTTAAGTTCCGTCTAATGTGTTGTTTATATGTTTGGTTGTATAAGGCTGAACTAATAAGTTATCTTCAGTGAAGCCTGTATTCAAATTCCTTACTGAATCGTTTAAAAAAAAATAGGAGGAATTGATTTATAAAATTGATGTTAAGTATTTTTCTCTCTATTTACAACTTGTAAACAATTTGCTTTCAAAAATCAGCTATAACCTCACGCACACTGGCCACACGACAATAATAATAATAATGATAATACATAATAATGTAATAATGTAGATTGATTACGTAGTTGATGAATAAAACGCTTCAGATCATGTGTCCATATCTGAATAATGATTATGAAGATCTTCACATCCTGTCTATTTATGGAAATCTATATGGAAGTTTGTATACTTGAAAATGTAACAAACAATGCAAGGAAAGTGAGGACTTGGTGAGGCCTGGTTATATTTGATAATATTTTAGGCATCAACGTCATGGTCACAATTTTAGTCCAATTTCGAGAAGAGATAACAAAAATGGGGAATAATATATTGCAGTTATTATATTTCATAATTTTTTAAACCTATTACTTATTTGGTACTAAGTCATATACAGTTATGGCACCTTATTCAATACTTTCAGTCAGATTATGAATTCTGAACGATAGGATCTGTGTTCATCAAGATCTGGGATGTAGGATCCACATCCCCTAAATGAACGCGAGTTGTTAAGAATTTATTGCACAATGGATAAAACGCTAATATGATGGCACCTTAAAAATGTTTCTTTTCTTTGCTATTCAACACTGTTAATGTGAATGCTGTGAGGCCACCAAGTTTCCCTTTTTCTGCCTGCCTTCTTCCTCCTCTCTCTCGCTCTCCCTTACCCTTGCTGCTTTCCCTTCTTCTCCTCTCTCTCTCACTCCCTTACCCTTGCTGCTTTCCCACCTCCTCCTCCTCTTTCCTACCTACTCACCCTTGCTGCTCTCTCTCTCTCTCTCTCTCTCTCTCTCTCTCTCTCTCTCTCTCTCTCTCTCTCTCTCTCTCTCTCTCTCTCTCTCTCTCTCTCTCTCTCTCTCTCACATACACACACACACACACTTCTACTCCTTCTCCTTCTCTTCCTCTACATTTTTCTTACTTGCTTCTTACTTTTTTCTCCCTTAATTTCTCCTTTTTGTTCTACAAATCCTTAATCGCTTTAGATTCATTTAATTTTCCTTTATGTAAGCCTAGCTCAGTCTCTCTCTCTCTCTTTGTTCATCTTTAGCTGTATTTCTTCTATATATACTGTTCTGCCTTTCTCTCTCTTTATACGGTTATCCTTCCCTTCCTTCTACCTATTACATTTCTTTTTTGCAATATTCACATTTGCTCTGTTTGACCAATACTTCAGTTTTCCTGAGCACCAGCCTTTCTCTTATTTATACTTTATCTATCTACCCTTATCTCTGATTTCACGAACTTTGTTGTCCAATCCCTGCCTTTATAAGGGGGGCGATGAGTGAAAATAGCCGAGAGTTAAGTCGTTAAGTCGAACGTGTGTTTGTGACCCCCCCCCCCTTGGATCGTATAGGGATTACCCAGAAAGAGAAAGGTTGCAGCTCTGCCTTATTTTTGCCTATGTTAGGGAAAGCAGGGCGTGTTCAATTCCCTTTTTTTTTGCAATAATAAACAAGCACCTATGCTGCTACCTTTGACAGACCCATTCTTGTCTGGAAGTCCTGTAAAGGATTTTTATTTCACTTTTTTTTTCCTTTGTTTTGTGGAGTGAACAGTACTCACCTGTCCTGGCTCTTACACCTTTTATTCCGCTTTACGGGTCATCGCCACTTAAGACGATTTTGCTTAAAGTGCTAATCTCACACACCTTGCAATGCCTGTCAAACTTTTTTATTTCAGAGCAATGTATATCTATCCATCAAGCTAACTTTGCACATGGAATTTACACCAGGTGTGTGTGTGTGTGTGTGTGTGTGTGTGTGTGTCTATCTATCTATCTATCTATAATATTTCCTTTTTCTTTTTTCCAAAATAGTAAACAGTGGCATCACCTTTATGAAGAATACAATCTACACACGAAAGGTTAAAGCAAGTATAACACATTAATTCACTATAGCAAACTATCGTAAATTAATTTGCTTTTACATGCAGTATCCAATTACTAATTCCGCTATGCATCAAACACATTTTGTAATGAACACTCAGTAAGTCAAGACAGTGTATATTTCTCCATCACTGTCATCACACCATAAGCAATAGCTACCGTTTCTCATCTTGAAACCATGTATTCTGCAGTTAATCTCTCCTATGCAGCTATGTTAAAGCTGAAAACACCCAGATACCGGAAGACGTGATAACGCAGGGACTAACAAACATATATATAACGAAATATCTGAGTCCTTATCCCAGGGTTAGTCCAATAGAGATGTCCCTTCAGTGATTCTAAAGTACTCCAATTAATGCATGTAACAAGAGAGACTGTACAAAGAACGTCTTTAAATTGGATTAGATTCAATTCCTTTGTACATCAGTGAATGTGGTGGTGAGAGTATCATACGGGCACTGTGATTAGAGATATGAGTACTGAAATTAGTGAAATATACTACATTTTAGATATACTAATGAATCACAAAGGGAAATTTCTTGTTTCACTGATAAAGAATGTTTTATTTTGCTGAATCTGGTGCAAAACCCAATTAAGAACTTGTAAAGGTCAATGTTACTTATTCATACTATACCTGCCTTAATACATAATGTAAGAATGTTATCTAAGTACCCTATATCAAGGATCTCTGTCTTACGTAATGGCTAGTGTACAGTATATATGACTTGCTCGGTGGTTTCCCGAAATAAGTCCTTTCATTTCATAGTTTTATACACAAACAGCAAAATTTTGCCTTTGTTTAATATTTCATGAATGTTATTTTCTACATTAAGATATAACTTCTTCATTATGAGGTGACCCTTTCATCATTTTAGGGCGTGAGGCTAAAATGTTTACCAGGTTTAACAATGTCTTATACTGGGTGCTCTCTAATAATAAAACAAAAATAGAAAAAAGAAAAGAAATTGTTGGAGAACTCATGGTTGAGTAAGGGAGACCATGCACAAGATATTATGCGATGCTTAAAGTTTTCAAGCATTGTCCCTTCAAGAAATTTAGGCAGACACATTATTTCCAAGAAGACCTTGCTCCCTGTCTTCGTGGTAACCATTACAATTTCATAATGTACTTCGCTTCTGCATAATGTAAGTTGAGTTTATCAACTTGTTTTGAAAGAACAACATCTACCTTTGAAACTGACCTGTAAAGCCATACACTGACTTTAATATTCGACTCTGTCACTGCCATATCAACTATTCAAACTGTCTTGCAAAATCCTCACTTTGCTTGCTGAATATTGGCGAAGCATATTCAGATATCCTAAATATGGATGTTTTCAGAATGAGGATTGAACATTATTTTAGAATTCCTGTAGATCTGATAATCTGTACTGATGTTTCGTCCTAACTGGCAAGAACCATTTTCTTCAAAGGTCTTGACGTTATCGACTGAACAATCTTTGATTACTATGCACAGTGAAATTAGATTAGATTCATTTAATTGGATTCATTGGATTAATTTAATTAGATTCATTTAATTGGATTAATTGGATTCATTTAATTAGATTATTTTAATTGGATTAATTGGATTCATTTAATTAGACTCATTTAATTGGATTAATTGGATTCATTTAATTAGATTCATTTAATTGGATTCATTTAATTAGATTCATTCAATTCATTCATTGGATTAGATTCATTCATTAGTGAACCATTTACCGGTAAAACAATCTCTTCTGTAAGTAAGGTAGGACTTAAACTCATAAATATTATCGAAATCGAATTAAAACCGCGTAATAAAAGGTATCAATTAACAACTTTTGTATATAGCGTAAAATAAATTTTCATGTGTCTTTTTTTTTTTTTTTTTTACTCTACTAAAAAGAACACTACAATTAATATGTGCGCTTTACATTTCCATCCATTTTATTCAGAAAATAAGAGAGAAATGTACTTCACAGACAACTTTAATTACAGTACAATTAAAAATAACCATATAAATTAGAAATCTGCAAATCTAAATCTGAATTTAGTTCTCAGAAAGCGGGACGAGTTTCCAAACACGAGAACAACTTCTAATATGCAAAATACTGCAACGTGCAACAGCCTCGGGAGAGAAACCAAAACACCGCTAAGGTAAGTTAATTTGCATGGGTAATGTAACACGTGTTCTTTGATGAATAGATGCTGTGCTTGTAAATTATG
>NC_091584.1:3394783-3402283 GCF_042767895.1 Penaeus vannamei | reverse complement strand
AGTTATTCCGGTGAACGAGTGTTGTTGCAGTTATTCCGGTGGACGAGTGTTGTTGGTTATTCCGGTGAACGAGTGTTGTTGCAATTGTTCTGGTGAACGAGTGTTGTTGCAGTTATTCCGGTGAACGAGTGTTGTTGCAGTTATTCCGGTGAACGAGTGTTGTTGCAGTTATTCCGGTGAACGAGTGTTGTTGCAGTTATTCCGGTGAACGAGTGTTGTTGCAGTTATTCCGGTGAACGAGTGATGGTGAAGTTATTCCCGTGAACGAGTGTTGTTGCAGTTATTCCGGTGAACGAGTGTTGTTGCAGTTATTCCGGTGAACGAGTGTTGTTGCAGTTATTCCGGTGAACGAGTGTTGTTGCAGTTATTTCGGTGAACGAGTGTTGTTGCAGTTATTCCGGTGAACGAGTGTTGTTGCAGTTATTCCGGTGAACGAGTGTTGTTGCAGTTATTCCGGTGAACGAGTGTTGTTGCAGTTATTTCGGTGAACGAGTGTTGTTGCAGTTATTCCGGTGAACGAGTGTTGTTGCAGTTATTCCGGTGAACGAGTGTTGTTGCAGTTATTCCGGTGAACGAGTGTTGTTGCAGTTATTCCGGTGAACGAGTGTTGTTGCAGTTATTCCGGTGAACGAGTGTTGTTGCAGTTATTCCGGTGAACGAGTGTTGTTGCAGTTATTCCGGTGAACGAGTGTTGTTGCAGTTATTCCGGTGAACGAGTGTTGTTGCAGTTATTCCGGTGAACGAGTGTTGTTGCAGTTATTCCGGTGAACGAGTGTTGTTGCAGTTATTCCGGTGAACGAGTGTTGTTGCAGTTATTCCGGTGAACGAGTGTTGTTGCAGTTATTCCGGTGAACGAGTGTTGTTGCAGTTATTCCGGTGAACGAGTGTTGTTGCAGTTATTCCGGTGAACGAGTGTTGTTGCAGTTATTCCGGTGAACGAGTGTTGTTGCAGTTATTCCGGTGAACGAGTGTTGTTGCAGTTATTCCGGTGAACGAGTGTTGTTGCAGTTATTCCGGTGAACGAGTGTTGTTGCGGTTATTCCGGTGAACGAGTGTTGTTGCAGTTATTCCGGTGAACGAGTGTTGTTGCAGTTATTCCGGTGAACGAGTGTTGTTGCGGTTATTCCGGTGAACGAGTGTTGTTGCAGTTATTCCGGTGAACGAGTGTTGTTGCAGTTATTCCGGTGAACGAGTGTTGTTGCAGTTATTCCGGTGAACGAGTGTTGTTGCAGTTATTCCGGTGAACGAGTGTTGTTGCAGTTATTCCGGTGAACGAGTGTTGTTGCAGTTATTCCGGTGAACGAGTGTTGTTGCAGTTATTCCGGTGAACGAGTGTTGTTGCAGTTATTCCGGTGAACGAGTGTTGTTGCAGTTATTCCGGTGAACGAGTGTTGTTGCAGTTATTCCGGTGAACGAGTGTTGTTGCAGTTATTCCGGTGAACGAGTGTTGTTGCAGTTATTCCGGTGAACGAGTGTTGTTGCAATTGTTCCGGTGAACGAGTGTTGTTGCAGTTATTCCGGTGAACGAGTGTTGTTGCAGTTATTCCGGTGAACGAGTGTTGTTGCAGTTATTCCGGTGAACGAGTGTTGTTGCAGTTATTCCGGTGAACGAGTGTTGTTGCAGTTATTCCGGTGAACGAGTGTTGTTGCAGTTATTCCGGTGAACGAGTGTTGTTGCAGTTATTCCGATGAACGAGTGTTGTTGCGGTTATTCCGATGAACGAGTGTTGTTGCAGTTATTCCGGTGAACGAGTGTTGTTGCAGTTATTCCGGTGAACGAGTGTTGTTGCAGTTATTCCGATGAACGAGTGTTGTTGCGGTTATTCCGATGAACGAGTGTTGTTGCAGTTATTCCGGTGAACGAGTGTTGTTGCAGTTATTCCGGTGGACGAGTGTTGTTGGTTATTCCGGTGAACGAGTGTTGTTGCAGTTATTCCGGTGAACGAGTGTTGTTGCAGTTATTCCGGTGAACGAGTGTTGTTGCAGTTATTCCGGTGAACGAGTGTTGTTGCAGTTATTCCGGTGGACGAGTGTTGTTGGTTATTCCGGTGAACGAGTGTTGTTGCGGTTATTCCGGTGAACGAGTGTTGTTGCGGTTATTCCGGTGAACGAGTGTTGTTGCAGTTATTCCGGTGAACGAGTGTTGTTGCAGTTATTCCGGTGAACGAGTGTTGTTGCAGTTATTCCGATGAACGAGTGTTGTTGCGGTTATTCCGATGAACGAGTGTTGTTGCAGTTATTCCGGTGAACGAGTGTTGTTGCAGTTATTCCGATGAACGAGTGTTGTTGCGGTTATTCCGATGAACGAGTGTTGTTGCAGTTATTCCGGTGAACGAGTGTTGTTGCAGTTATTCCGATGAACGAGTGTTGTTGCAGTTATTCCGATGAACGAGTGTTGTTGCGGTTATTCCGATGAACGAGTGTTGTTGCAGTTATTCCGGTGAACGAGTGTTGTTGCAGTTATTCCGATGAACGAGTGTTGTTGCGGTTATTCCGATGAACGAGTGTTGTTGCAGTTATTCCGGTGAACGAGTGTTGTTGCAGTTATTCCGATGAACGAGTGTTGTTGCAGTTATTCCGATGAACGAGTGTTGTTGCGGTTATTCCGATGAACGAGTGTTGTTGCAGTTATTCCGGTGAACGAGTGTTGTTGCAGTTATTCCGATGAACGAGTGTTGTTGCAGTTATTCCGATGAACGAGTGTTGTTGCGGTTATTCCGATGAACGAGTGTTGTTGCAGTTATTCCGGTGAACGAGTGTTGTTGCAGTTATTCCGATGAACGAGTGTTGTTGCAGTTATTCCGATGAACGAGTGTTGTTGCGGTTATTCCGATGAACGAGTGTTGTTGCAGTTATTTCGTTGAACGAGTGTTGTTGCAGTTATTCCGGTGAACGAGTGTTGTTGCAGTTATTCCGGTGAACGAGTGTTGTTGCAGTTATTCCGGTGAACGAGTGTTGTTGCAGTTATTCCGGTGGACGAGTGTTGTTGGTTATTCCGGTGAACGAGTGTTGTTGCGGTTATTCCGGTGAACGAGTGTTGTTGCGGTTATTCCGGTGAACGAGTGTTGTTGCAGTTATTCCGGTGAACGAGTGTTGTTGCAGTTATTCCGGTGAACGAGTGTTGTTGCAGTTATTCCGATGAACGAGTGTTGTTGCGGTTATTCCGATGAACGAGTGTTGTTGCAGTTATTCCGGTGAACGAGTGTTGTTGCAGTTATTCCGATGAACGAGTGTTGTTGCGGTTATTCCGATGAACGAGTGTTGTTGCAGTTATTCCGGTGAACGAGTGTTGTTGCAGTTATTCCGGTGAACGAGTGTTGTTGCAGTTATTCCGGTGAACGAGTGTTGTTGCAGTTATTCCGGTGAACGAGTGTTGTTGCAGTTATTCCGGTGAACGAGTGTTGTTGCAGTTATTCCGGTGAACGAGTGTTGTTGCGGTTATTCCGATGAACGAGTGTTGTTGCAGTTATTCCGGTGAACGAGTGTTGTTGCAGTTATTCCGGTGAACGAGTGTTGTTGCAGTTATTCCGGTGAACGAGTGTTGTTGCAGTTATTCCGGTGAACGAGTGTTGTTGCAGTTATTCCGGTGAACGAGTGTTGTTGCAGTTATTCCGGTGAACGAGTGTTGTTGCAGTTATTCCGGTGAACGAGTGTTGTTGCAGTTATTTCGGTGAACGAGTGTTGTTGCAGTTATTCCGGTGAACGAGTGTTGTTGCAGTTATTCCGCTGAACGAGTGTTGTTGCAATTGTTCCGGTGAACGAGTGTTGTTGCAGTTATTCCGGTGAACGAATGTTGTTGCAGTTATTCCGGTGAACGAGTGTTGTTGCAGTTATTCCGGTGAACGAGTGTTGTTGCAGTTATTCCGGTGAACGAGTGTTGTTGCAGTTATTCCGGTGAACGAGTGTTGTTGCAGTTATTTCGGTGAACGAGTGTTGTTTCAGTTATTCCGCTGAACGAGTGTTGTTGCAGTTATTCCGCTGAACGAGTGTTGTTGCAATTGTTCCGGTGAACGAGTGTTGTTGCAGTTATTCCGGTGAACGAATGTTGTTGCAGTTATTCCGGTGAACGAGTGTTGTTGCAGTTATTCCGGTGAACGAGTGTTGTTGCAGTTATTCCGGTGAACGAGTGTTGTTGCAATTGTTCCGGTGAACGAGTGTTGTTGCAGTTATTCCGGTGAACGAGTGTTGTTGCGGTTATTTCGGTGAACGAGTGTTGGTGAAGTTATTCCGGTGAACGAGTGTTGTTGCAGTTATTCCGGTGAACGAGTGTTGTTGCAGTTATTCCGGTGAACGAGTGTTGTTGCAGTTATTCCGGTGAACGAGTGTTGTTGCAATTGTTCCGGTGAACGAGTGTTGTTGCAGTTATTCCGGTGAACGAGTGTTGTTGCAGTTATTCCGGTGAACGAGTGTTGGTGAAGTTATTCCGGTGAACGAGTGTTGTTGCAGTTATTCCGGTGAACGAGTGTTGTTGCAGTTATTCCGGTGAACGAGTGTTGTTGCAGTTATTCCGGTGAACGAGTGTTGTTGCAGTTATTCCGGTAAACGAGTGTTGTTGCAGTTATTCCGGTGAACGAGTGTTGTTTCAGTTATTCCGGTGAACGAGTGTTGTCGCAGTTATTCCGGTGAACGAGTGTTGTTGCAGTTATTCCGGTGAACGAGTGTTGGTGAAGTTATTCCGGTGAATGAGTGTTGTTGCAGTTATTCCGGTGAACGAGTGTTGGTGAAGTTATTCCGGTGAATGAGTGTTGTTGCAGTTATTTCGGTGAACGAGTGTTGGTGAAGTTATTCCGGTGAACGAGTGTTGTTGCAGTTATTCCGGTGAACGAGTGTTGTTGCAGTTATTCCGGTGAACGAGTGTTGTTGCAGTTATTCCGGTGAACGAGTGTTGTTTCAGTTATTCCGCTGAACGAGTGTTGTTGCAGTTATTCCGCTGAACGAGTGTTGTTGCAATTGTTCCGGTGAACGAGTGTTGTTGCAGTTATTCCGGTGAACGAGTGTTGTTGCAGTTATTCCGGTGAACGAGTGTTGTTGCAGTTATTCCGGTGAACGAGTGTTGTTGCAATTGTTCCGGTGAACGAGTGTTGTTGCAGTTATTCCGGTGAACGAGTGTTGTTGCAGTTATTCCGGTGAACGAGTGTTGTTGCAGTTATTCCGGTGAACGAGTGTTGTTGCAGTTATTCCGGTGAACGAGTGTTGTTGCAGTTATTCCGGTGAACGAGTGTTGTTGCAGTTATTCCGGTGAACGAGTGTTGTTTCAGTTATTCCGCTGAACGAGTGTTGTTGCAGTTATTCCGCTGAACGAGTGTTGTTGCAATTGTTCCGGTGAACGAGTGTTGTTGCAGTTATTTCGGTGAACGAGTGTTGTTGCAGTTATTCCGGTGAACGAGTGTTGTTGCAGTTATTCCGCTGAACGAGTGTTGTTGCAGTTATTCCGCTGAACGAGTGTTGTTGCAATTGTTCCGGTGAACGAGTGTTGTTGCAGTTATTCCGGTGAACGAGTGTTGTTGCAGTTATTCCGGTGAACGAGTGTTGTTGCAGTTATTCCGGTGAACGAATGTTGTTGCAGTTATTCCGGTGAACGAGTGTTGTTGCAGTTATTCCGCTGAACGAGTGTTGTTGCAATTGTTCCGGTGAACGAGTGTTGTTGCAGTTATTCCGGTGAACGAGTGTTGTTGCAGTTATTCCGGTGAACGAGTGTTGTTGCAGTTATTCCGGTGAACGAGTGTTGTTGCAGTTATTCCGGTGAACGAGTGTTGTTGCAGTTATTCCGGTGAACGAGTGTTGTTGCAGTTATTCCGGTGAACGAGTGTTGTTGCAGTTATTCCGCTGAACGAGTGTTGTTGCAGTTATTCCGCTGAACGAGTGTTGTTGCAATTGTTCCGGTGAACGAGTGTTGTTGCAGTTATTCCGGTGAACGAATGTTGTTGCAGTTATTCCGGTGAACGAGTGTTGTTGCAGTTATTCCGGTGAACGAGTGTTGTTGCAGTTATTCCGGTGAACGAGTGTTGTTGCAGTTATTCCGGTGAACGAGTGTTGTTGCAATTGTTCCGGTGAACGAGTGTTGTTGCAGTTATTCCGGTGAACGAGTGTTGTTGCAGTTATTCCGGTGAACGAGTGTTGTTGCAGTTATTCCGGTGAACGAGTGTTGTTGCAATTGTTCCGGTGAACGAGTGTTGTTGCAGTTATTCCGGTGAACGAGTGTTGTTGCAGTTATTCCGGTGAACGAGTGTTGTTGCAGTTATTCCGGTGAACGAGTGTTGTTGCAATTGTTCCGGTGAACGAGTGTTGTTGCAGTTATTCCGGTGAACGAGTGTTGTTGCAGTTATTCCGGTGAACGAGTGTTGTTGCAGTTATTCCGGTGAACGAGTGTTGTTGCAGTTATTCCGGTGAACGAGTGTTGTTGCAGTTATTCCGGTGAACGAGTGTTGTTGCAGTTATTCCGGTGAACGAGTGTTGTTTCAGTTATTCCGCTGAACGAGTGTTGTTGCAGTTATTCCGCTGAACGAGTGTTGTTGCAATTGTTCCGGTGAACGAGTGTTGTTGCAGTTATTCCGGTGAACGAGTGTTGTTGCAGTTATTCCGGTGAACGAGTGTTGTTGCAGTTATTCCGGTGAACGAGTGTTGTTGCAATTGTTCCGGTGAACGAGTGTTGTTGCAGTTATTCCGGTGAACGAGTGTTGTTGCAGTTATTCCGGTGAACGAGTGTTGTTGCAGTTATTCCGGTGAACGAGTGTTGTTGCAGTTATTCCGGTGAACGAGTGTTGTTGCAGTTATTCCGGTGAACGAGTGTTGTTGCAGTTATTCCGGTGAACGAGTGTTGTTTCAGTTATTCCGCTGAACGAGTGTTGTTGCAGTTATTCCGCTGAACGAGTGTTGTTGCAATTGTTCCGGTGAACGAGTGTTGTTGCAGTTATTCCGGTGAACGAATGTTGTTGCAGTTATTCCGGTGAACGAGTGTTGTTGCAGTTATTCCGGTGAACGAGTGTTGTTGCAGTTATTCCGGTGAACGAGTGTTGTTGCAGTTATTCCGGTGAACGAGTGTTGTTGCAATTGTTCCGGTGAACGAGTGTTGTTTCAGTTATTCCGGTGAACGAGTGTTGTTGCAGTTATTCCGGTGAACGAGTGTTGTTGCAGTTATTCCGGTGAACGAGTGTTGTTGCAGTTATTCCGGTGAACGAGTGTTGTTGCAGTTATTCCGGTGAACGAGTGTTGTTGCAGTTATTCCGGTGAACGAGTGTTGTTGCAGTTATTCCGGTGAACGAGTGTTGTTTCAGTTATTCCGCTGAACGAGTGTTGTTGCAGTTATTCCGGTGAACGAGTGTTGTTGCAATTGTTCCGGTGAACGAGTGTTGTTGCAGTTATTTCGTTGAACGAGTGTTGTTGCAGTTATTCCGGTGAACGAGTGTTGTTGCAGTTATTCCGGTGAACGAGTGTTATTGCAGTTATTCCGGTGAACGAGTGTTGTTGCAGTTATTTCGTTGAACGAGTGTTGTTGCAGTT
>NC_091584.1:3348450-3353450 GCF_042767895.1 Penaeus vannamei | reverse complement strand
ATATATATATATATATATATATATATATATATATATATATATATATATATATATATATATATATATATATATATATATATATATATATATATATATATATATATATATATATATATATATATATATATATATATATATATAAATAAATGAATATATATATATATATATATATATATATATATATATATATATATATATATATATATATATATATATATATATATATATGAATATATATATATATATATATATATATATATATATATATATATATATATATATATATATATATATATATATATATATATGTATATATATATATATATATATATATATATATATATATATATATATATATATATATATATATATATATATGAATATATATGCATAAACTATTAGTGACTAAGAACGAATGTGCTTTGAATTTTGATGACTATTCTATTAACGATATCAATAATGAATTTGCGATTGATAAGCTTTATGCTAATAAGAGAAATGAGAACCAGTGATACCGAAGACTTAATGATTATCCACAATATTGCTTTTTTAATTGCTTACAATATCGTTAATCAACAATGGTCATCTGGCCTTATTTGGAATGAGAATGTATAGTTCCAAACTACAGTATATCCAGTAATACATTACAAATTGTATATTTCTCTCAAATACACACATACCAACTTTTCATTGAAATGCAACAATTCTACATCGTGTAAATATTTATTCTCATTCTGACCTCATACTTTCATCTCTTTTGTACAAGATTTTGTATTTAGATTTGTTACTAAATTATCAATAGATTCATTAATTGATAATTTAAAGTCAGCGGCAACGTCAGCAACGAAGGTCATTAGCGACGAATACACTGTGGGATCAAAATGTTACAATATTCAAAACGTTAAAATATCTGTTAATAAATAATGCCTCTCATAGGCTAAATTAAAAAAAAAAAAAAAACGAAAAAATATATGTATTATACTAGAATTCAAGGGATAAATATTATACTTTAAGGATATGTGATTATTGCATAAATATAGGTACCTGGTTTTCCTGAAAAAAAAAATATATATTAGAATTCAAAAGATAGATATTATAATTTAAGGATATATGATTATTGCATAAATATAGTTACCTGGTTTCCCTGAAAAAAAAAAACTATATTATAATAGAATTCTAGGGATAGATATTATAATTTAAGGGTATATGATTATTGAAAAAAATAAAATTGCATTATACTAGAATTCCAGGGATGGATATTATGCTTTAAGGATATATGATTATTGTATAAATATAATTAAATATAATTACCTGGTTTCCCTGAAAAAAAAATATTTGCATTATACTAGAATTCCAGGGATAGATATTATGCTTTAAGGATATATGATTATTGCATAAATATAATTACCTGGTTTCCCTGAAAAAAAAAATGTATTATACTAGAATTCCAGGGATAGATATTATACTTTAAGGATATATGATTATTGCATATATATAGATACCTGGTTTCCCTGAAAAAACTATATTATACTAGAATTCCAGGTATAGATATTATGCTTTAAGGATATATGATTATTGCATATATATAGATACCTGGTTTCCCTGAAAAAAAAAAAAAAAATGTTTGCATTATACTAGAATTCCAGGGATAGATATTATGCTTTAAGGGTATATGATTATTGCATAAATATAATTACCTGGTTTCCCTAAAGATGCGGCTACACGTCCCATACATTTGCTGGGCTTATTCATATTCAATGGATATTGCCTAAACCATTCCTTTCTTATAATTTATTTATCTAATTTTAGTTTGAGTGGTAGAATATTCCTTGAATTATTAAGAAATACTATTTAAAGCTACATTTTTTACGTTTTTATTTACACTTCGAATACTACACTAAAAAAGATATATGTATATGAACGAAGGAAATGAAATTATTAACGATACTATTTACGTCAATGAGAAGAAGAAAAAGAAGCACAAGAAAAAGAGGAGGAGGAGTACGAATAGGAGGAGGAGAAGATGAAAATGAAGAAGACAAAGAAGAAGAAAAAGAAAAAGGAGGACGAGGAGGAGAAGATGATGAAGATGAAGAAGACACAGAAGAAGAAGAAAGAAAAAAGAAAAAGAGGAGGAGGAGAAGATGAAGATAAAGAAGACAAAGAAGCATAAGAAAAAGAAAAAGAAGAAGAGGAGGAGGAGGAGACAAAGAAGAAGAAGGAGAAGAAGAGGAAGAAGAAAAAGACAGACAAGAATAGTAAGTTAGACAATAATAGTAAGCAGAAGAAATGGAATTCGAAAGATACTTACCCTCTGCTATAGAAACTTCAAGTGTAAAAAAAAGAAAAAAAAGAAAGAAAAGAAAAGAAGAAGAAGAAGAAAAAAAAGTCTGAGATACAAAAAAAACAGCACTAATAATCTTTGGATTCCTACGATTTAAATGAGCAACGTAACCGGCTATTTGCATCATAATATATATATATATATATATATATATATATATATATATATATATATATATATATATATATATATATATATTATATATATATATATATATATATATATATATATATATATATATATATATATATATATATATATATATATATATATATATATATATATATATATATACATATATATATATATATATATATATATATATATATATATATATATATATATATATATATATATATATATATATATATTCAATACAAAACACAAAATATATGAATCCATTTCTGAACTTTTCGTATTCACAGTAGAAAGAAAGTTCTCAAAACCTTAGTCTATATATAAAAAAAAAACTTTTTATCTTAACTTCTCTTGGTTATTTTCTCCGAAATTATTTTCTGGAGATGTTTGTGTTTGTGGATTAGATTAAGGATAGACTAATTGGATTTTTTTTTCGATTCGACTCATGGGTAAACAGCTGTGGGTACATTAATACTTGTATGTTTGATTTTACAAAAATCGTTTTCCTTTTGATTTATTTGTTTAATGTATACGTACTTTTATCTAATACTCAAGCGGTCACTGACAGATATATGTATAAACACTTATAGATGATGGATTGATATCTGTGTGTGTGTGTATGTGTGTGTGTGTGTGTGTGTGTGTGTGTGTGTGTGTGTGTGTGTGTGTGTGTGTGTGTGTGTGTGTGTGTGTGTGTGTGTGTGTGAGTGTGTGTGTGTGTGTATGTGTGTGTGTGTGTGTGTGTGTGTGTGTGTGTGTGTGTGTGTGTGTGTGGTGTGTGTGTATGTGTGTATGTGTGTTTGTGTATGTGTGTGATTGTGTGTGTGTGTGTGTATGAGTTTGCTAGGATCAGAAAATAGATTTACACACACACACACACACACACACACACACACACACTCACAAATGCATGCTAACAATGCGCATATGTAAGCTCACAGCCTATTCATAAATTCCTTTGTTACAAGTGATCATGCACTGAATTCATGTAGAACTCCAGGCGTTGGAGCATAGTAAAGGAAATGTTATGGAAATGTGTCATGCATGTTTTAAAAGTCTGTTCATTCCCTTTTTTGGGTCTCCATGTTTTATATATATTTTCATCCAACTATCTCCTTCTCTGCACGCGTTTGTGCGTCCGTGAGAGAGAAAGTGAGAGAGAATAATATGAGAATAATATAGAGCGAGAGAGAGAGAGAGAGAGAGAGAGAGAGAGAGAGAGAGAGAGAGAGAGAGAGAGAGAGAGAGAGAGAGAGAGCGAGAGAGCGAGAGAGAGAGAGAGCGAGTTAGAGAGAAAGAGTAAGAGAGAGTTAGAGGGAGAAAGAAGAACAGCGATTAAGTAAATTGGACTTAACTTATTTCTTTTAGTTCTGATTATACAGAGAGAGAGAGAGAGAGAGAGAGAGAGAGAGAGAGAGAGAGAGAGAGAGAGAGAGAGAGAGAGAGAAAGAGTAAGAGAGAGAGAGAAAGAAACAGAGACAGAGTGAGAGAGAAAGAGTTAGAGGGAGAAAGATGAACAGTGAGTGTATTTGTCAAACCAAATATTTACCAGAGTCATGTAATTATTCAACCCACATGTCTAAAAGTCTCCAAAGATCCTTATCTAATTACCTTTTATCTTCCATTATCTTTAATCATCTTATGATATTTGTATACACTTCCCAACCAATCATTGAATTCTCCTTGTAGCGACTTGGAAAAGTGGACTCCAGACCGTGTTTCAGGCGCTGTGTAACTCAATAAAATGACTGGATCCTGTGAGTGTTATCAATCAAACGGAGATACGGGCCAATTAAACTCCCAGAAGAGATTAACCAGCGAAGGATACGTACTTTGTTCAAGAACTTCTGCTATGAACTATTGTTTTGAACTTTTAAATTGGTGTTTCTTTTACAAATTGGGTTGATAGGTAAACAGATATCGATGATTAAGTAAATTGGACCAGCTTGTTCATAGAAAAATATAAACTTTTTCTTTTTAATTTATTTATTTCTTTTAGTTCTGCTTATACTCTGCCTTATTCCGGTTCTACTACTATTGTAAATTCTACCTCTTCCGCTTTTATTACTCACTTTTTTCTAATCTTCTATTCTGGACACCACTGCAGCCCCATCTGCTTCTCCTCCATCACCCTTGCTGTCTAACTGAGCAAAAAAAGAAAAAAAAGAAAGAAAAAAAAAGGAAAAAAAAAAAAAAATCGATCAACAACACACTCATTTACTTAGCGTGCGTTTAGTTGTGTGGACTTTATTGCGCACAGACGTACACAGAAGCACGTATGTGGAGACAAAACATTATATCGTGTGTACTTGATTATATATATATATATATATATATATATATATATATATATATATATATATATATATATATATATATATATATATATATATAGAGAGAGAGAGAGACAGAGAGAGAGAGACAGAGAGAGAGACAGAGAGAGAGAGAGAGAGAGAGAGAGAGAGAGAGAGAGAGAAAGAGAGAGAGAGAGAGAGAGATACATACACACACATCACAA
>NC_091584.1:3331951-3339451 GCF_042767895.1 Penaeus vannamei | reverse complement strand
AAACCTGCACCCTGGCAGTGGTGTGTTCGATGGTCGTTCTGCCCGTGACGGTGAGACAGCACAGGTGTCCGGTCCGTCCACTATGTCTAAGCGGGCCTATAAGGGAATAGCACCACTCACCTCAAATGGGAAAGGGCCTAGAAAATTTGGCCTAAAAATGATTGTTTCAGCTTAAAATACAGATGGGTTACCAAAGCCATCATATTCATCCTCTTATTTTGGTCCATATACTCGACAAATTCCATACCAGAATCCCCTTTATATTAGGAACATGGAGTGTTCGGACCCTCTTGGACTCTTAAGACGTGCGATCGCTTAAAAAAAAAAAAAAAAAAAATGGTATGATGGCTAAAGAACTCACGTTATGATACATACATCGCTGCCCTTTCTGAAACACATGTAAAACTTGGCTTCACTAGGCTTAAGCACCAGGATTGGTTCGATGAGAATGATCCTGGAATTACCACCTTAATCGAGGATGAAAGACAAGCTAAGAAGCAAGTAGATGACGATCCGGAATCCAAGGAGGAAGTCCAACATTTCAAGGATGCAAAGGCCAAATACCAAGACAGAATCCGTCTGATACAAAATCAGTGGTGGTTTGCAAAACCTAAAGAATTCCAAACCTTTGCCGACCAGAGACACAGGAGAATGTTCTACCAATGCCTTTAGGAAAAATATAAGCTGTGTCAGAATTCTAGTACAACCTTAAAGTCGATTAAAAATCACTCCTGGCAGATGAAGATAATATTCTCCAGCACTGGATTGAACACTTCAAACATCTACTGAATCGACCATCCGACATCAACTATTACATCCTTTACAGTGTTTAACAGCGTGATCTACACCCCAAACTAAACCTCCCACCAACCCTACACGAAGTCACCAAAGCTATCAATAGCCTCGGGAACAACAAATCTTCAGGAGCTAAAGGAATGTCAGCTGAAGTTTTGAAAGCTATGTAACATTTGCTAGCTCTCCGGCTTCTCTCTGAAAGGTAATAAATCACTCTGTGTTGAACTTGTGGCATATCTCTTCTTGCCAATGCGGGAAAAGTCCTTGCCAAGGTGCTACTAAATCAATTTCTTCCTATTGCAGAACAGATTATCCCTGACTCCCAGTATAGCTTTCGTCCACAGAGAGCCACTGGAGAAGGCTAAAGAGCCCAGAGAACCTCTTCACTTCATCTTTTACGACCTGGAAAAAGAATTTGACAGCATATGCAGACACCCTATGGGGAGATCCTGGCTAAATTTGGGCTTCCTCCTAAACATCCTACGTGAACTGCTTGAGGGCATAACAGGTCAAGCCTTACATCAGGGAACAGCTTCGCCCGCATTCCCAAACAGGAGTGAGACAAAACTGTGTACTCGCGCCAATATTATCCTCTTTATATCCGGTGGCACTGCAACAAACTCTACCTAACGCGTCTCCTGAGGTCAATGTATCAGAAAGGTCAGTCGGGAACATCTTCAACATTGTGCGATTAGCTGCAAACACGAAATACCACCTCATCCTGATCGGTGGGTTTCAATACGTGCACTTTCATTATTATCATTATCTTTATTGTGATTTTTATCGCCACTATCACGATCATGATCATCATTATCATTATTACTTTGTTATTAATAGTTGTTGTTATTATCATTATAATTATTACTATTAATACTATATCATTATGAATATGACTTCTGAGGTTATTATTATCGGTATTCTTATCATAATTAACATTGATTGTCATTATCTTTATTGTTTTTATCATCTTTACCATCATAATAATTATCATTGTTACTAATGTTTTCATTATCATTTCTCTTATCATTGGTATTGTTAATATCTTTATTGTTTTCATCTTAATCACTATCATCATCATTATCAATATTGTCACTGTTATTTAGCGCTGTTATTATTATCATCATCACTGATATCATATTATCGTTATCATTACCATTATAATCATCATTATCAGTATCATCGCCATCATCACTATCCTCATTAGAACATTCTCATAATTGCTTTGGTTATCATTATTATTACTGTCTATTTCACCATACGTCTATGTGTGCGCGTGTACATATATAACTTGATAGACAGACTAAGAGAGAATTAGAGAGATAAGAAACTGCACAGATAGATAATTCATGCAAGTATTTATATCACAATGTGTAACATTTTTTTTATATGTATTATGCAATCTTTTAATCAACCTTTGTTGCATCTAATTAACATACAGAGTTAACTGTGTGCGATTGCTATGAAATGTTAGTGACGAAATTGACATTTCAAATTTATGTTATTTGTGACGAATGGCTGGGTCGCCTCATGCTTATTTCACTTCCGTATATATTTGAAGTGTATATGGAAAAGGATATTTATATTGATGAAAACAACAAATGAAAACCGAGATGCAGCATTTTTTTTTTTTGTGTGTGTGTTTCTTCTCGTTTCTTATTGGTACTTATTGTTTTTGGCTTTCACTTTATTACTGATGTGTATGTTGACAATACACGTAAAGAGATCAGGTTTACGAATTTCACTCCCGGTATCATTGACCGTCTTTTATTTTTAATTGATTGCATTTTCGAGGGACTTTCTCATCCTGGAACAGAGTAATAATAGTTAATGACAGGCCTTTGGTAGCTTCTGGACTGTTAGTTGAAGCTCGTCTGTCAATATAGCATCACGCTGTCTGAGGTTGGAAATGAATATAGTAAGTTGATCCGCTATTCTGTCACTAAGCAAAACAATAGCCGTTCGAGGTATATAGATAACTTTAGGGCAAGTATCCACAAACACTTATAAGCACAACATCCTCATCAAGGACGGATTGTTCATGGTTGAACAACCGGAGGTCTCTGCACCACCTTTGTCCGTCACGCCCCTTGTTGACCCACGTGACGGCGGTGTGGTATGAACTAATTTGCTGAACATCCATAGGTCTGTGGAAAGGTCTGAATGAGAACGAATATCTTCACAATACAAGAGATGTATTTTACATGTATTTCTGACGAAGATATATAATCGAAACCGGTAAAATACATCTCTTGCATTGTGAAGATATTCGTTCTCATTCATACCTTTTCACATTTGTCCACATGAATACGGTTCATCCATAAGTATAGAGGGTGGTCAGGAGGGAGGAAGCAGAGTGGAGTCCCCAAGGCTCCCTCTATGCACGAAGACGTAGCTATATCTCCAGCTAAATACAAGGTGATACTTCTTCCATTTTTTGTGCTGCAATGAATACCCGCCAGACATAAGGTCTGCAAGAACCAACAAATAGTAGTAATGATAATAATATCAGTAATCATAATGAAAGAAAAGAATGATAACAATTATAGAAATCATAATTTGTATAGTAGTAATCATCATCATCATCATCATCATCATAAGAATGATAGTAATAATATAATATCAATGATAGTATTGATAATAATAATGATAATGATAAAAGTAATAATGATGCCGATAATAATAATAGAAACAGGTGTAATGATAATAATAGTAATAGTAATAATCACTGTTATAATTATTACTGTCAGTATTATTATATTTTTTTTATCATTATTGACCTTAATTATTATTATGATTGGCATTATTAATATTATCTTTGATATGATTACTATTATAATTTTTATTGCTGTTATTATTATTAAATCTACTATGATCTCTGCTGAACTATCATTACTTTTTTATTGGAATCAATATTAATGTTTTTCATTATTATTATTATTATTATTATTATTATTATTATTATTATTATTATTATTACTATTATTATTATTATCATTATCATTATTATCATTATTATTATTGCTATTACCACTATTATTATCATTATTTTTTGTTACAGTTATCATCATCAACATTATTATTGCTACTACTACTATTACTATTATCGCTTTTACCACCATTTTTTTTTTATCATCATTCTTTTGTTGTTTTTCTTATTATTTTTGCTATTACTATCACTATTATTATCATTAGCATTTCTGTTATCATCCTTATCATCATCATCATCATCATTATCAACAGTGTTATTAATATATTGTTATTATTATTATTATTGTCATCATCATGATCAACATCATCACCATCACTTATATAAATCCTCCATTGTGATTAATCATTCACAGTCACTCTAACCCATTTTTATTTTATTTCATGCCCTATCTTTAACGGCATAAGAGAAAGTATAGCTTTTCGTTTTGGTAAATATCTCATCCTTAATCCTCATTTTCTATCATCATTTCAGTATACATATCACCCTGTTGGTCTATGGCATCGGTTCCCCACCTCAAGGTCGTGACCCAAATGAAGGTCACCAGGGTTTTTTTCTGAGGGTCGCCAGAGGGTCATAAAAGAAGAATAAAAAAAAATCATAGCTGGATATGTCAGTAAAATATAATTATTTTTATTAACACTTGCTTATTGAAATTCAATGTGTTGGTAATGTAAACCCATAAAAGTATAGAATAACTTAATCTAATATACAGCTACAAGTATAACTACCTTGAAAATGGTTGTATATATTACTACATGTTTACATATTTTATTATGTGTTGGTAATGTAAACCTTTAAAAGTATAGAATAACGTAATAAAATATACAGCTGCAAGTATAACTACCTTGAAAATGGTTGTATATATTACTACATGTTTATATATTTAGGGTCGCTAGGCCTTTTTTCAAGAAAGTTACGATACGAGAAATATATGCCATGGATATTACACGTCATGTTTCCTTTAAATAATTAATTAGCTTCAATTCCAGCTTCAGTCATGTCGAAAAGTTTTGATGTGCAATGTCTCGCTAAACTTTTATTCACCGCGAGCAGGTCTTCGATTTAACATGCCATAAAGTGGATTAAGAAGTTTAATTGGCCGTTTAATTAGTTAAAAGAGAAACTCTGACAAAGAAAACACTTTTTTACTTAAAATCCTATTGATACAAATCCGTTGAGACTAAAACTACAGGTTTTTGTTTGTTTATTTGCTTTATTCTCTGCAATACATCTATAGTCAGATGCTGGCTCATCATCTGCATCTTCTTCGTTATCTACCTCGTTATCATCAGTATCCTCCTCCTCCTACTTCTCCTTCTATACCTCCTCGTCACCATCATCGCCATCATCATTATCATCCTGATTATCATTATCACCATTACTCCAACCACCAACATTATCATCATCATCCCCTTTATCACCGTGAGTATCATTATCACCACCACCATCATCATCATCATCATCCTTATCATCATCATTATCATTATCCTCATCATTACCATCATCATCATTATCCTCATCATCATCATCATTAACATCATCATTATCGTCATCATTATCATCATCATCATTATCATTATCATCATCATCATCATCATCATCATCATCATTAAACACACCAAATATTAGCATAGAATCATCTTAGAACCGTAGCACATCACCATGACTAGTAGAAATGTATCAACAGGAAAAATAAATTTAGAGAGAGAATAAGAGAGATAAGAAACTGCACAGAGATAATTTATGCAAGTATTTATATCACAATGTGTAACATTTTTTTTATATGTATTATGCAATCTTTTAATCAACCTTTGTAGCATCTAATTAACATACAGAGTTAACTGTGTGCGATTGCGATGAAATGTTAGTGACGAAATTGACATTTAAAATTTATGTTATTTGTGACGAATAACTTATTTCACTTCCGTATATATTTAAAGTGTATTTGGAAAAGGATATTTATATTGATGAAAACAACAGATGAAAACTGAGATGCAACATTTTTTAATTTTTTAATTTGTGTTTCTTCTCGTTTCTTATTGGTACTTATTGTTTTTGGCTCTCACGTTATCACGGATGTGTATGTTGACAATACACGTAAAGAGATCAGGTTTACGAATTTCACTCCCGGTATCATTGACCGTCTTTTATTTTTAATTGATTGCGTTTTCGAGGGACTTTCTCATCCTGGAACAGAGTAATAATAGTTAATGACAGGCCTTTGGTAGCTTCTGGACTGTTAGTTGAATCTAGTCTGTCAATATAGCATCACGCTGTCTGAGGTTGGAAATGGATATAGTAAGTTTATCCGCTATTCTGCCACTAAGCAAAACAATAGCCGTTCGAGGTATATAGATAACTTTAAGGCAAGTATCCACAAACATACATATAAGCACAACATCCTTAAAAAAATTTAAACAGGTGAATAATAATAATAGTAATAATAATAATAATCACTGTTATAATTATTACTTTCAGTATCATTATATATTTTTTTATCATTATTGATCTTAATTATTATTACGATTGACATTATTTATATTATCTTTGATATGATTACTATTATGATTTTTATTGCTGTTATTATTATATCTACTATTATCTCTACTGAACTATCATTACCTTTTTATTGTAATCAGTATTAATGTTTTTCATTATTATTATTATTATTATTATTATTATTATTATTACTATTATTATTATTATCATTATCATTATTGCTATTACCACTATTATTATCATTATTTTTTGTTACAGTTATCATCAACATTATTATTGCTACTACTACTATTACTATTATCGCTTTTACCACCATTTTTTATCATCATTCTTTTGTTGTTTTTCTTATTATTTTTGCTGTTACTATCACTATTATTATCATTAGCATTTCTGTTATCATCCTTATCAGCATCATCATCATCATTATCAACAGTGTTATTAATATATTGTTATTATTATTATTATTGTCATCATCATGATCAACATCATCACCATTACTTACATTAATCCTCAATTGTGATTAATCATTCACAATCACTCTAACCCATTTTTATTTTATTTCATGCCCTATCTTTAACGGCATAAGAGAAAGTATAGCTTTTCATTTTGGTATATATTTCATCCTTAATCCTCATTTTATATCATCATTTCAGTATACATATCATCCTGTTGGTCTATGGCATCGGTTCCCCACTTCAAGGTCGTGACCCAAATGAAGGTCACCAAGTTTTTTTTTCTGAGGGTCGCCAGAGGGTCTTAAAAGAAGAATAAAAAAAATCCATAGTTGTATATGTCAGTAAAAGTTAATAATTTTTATCAACACTTGCTTATTGAAATTCAATGTGTTGGTAATATAAACCCATAAAAGTATAGAATAACGTAATAAAATATACAGCTGCAAGTATAACTACCTTGAAAATGGTTGTATATATTACTACATGTTTACATATTTTATTATGTGTTGGTAATGTAAACCTATAAAAGTATAGAATAACGTAATCTAATATACAGCTGCATGTATAACTACCTTGAAAATGGTTGCATATATTACTACATGTTTATATATTTAGGGTTGATAGCCTTTTTTTTCAAGAAAGTTACGATACGAGAAATATATGCCATGGATATTACACGTCATGTTCCCTTTAAATAATTAATTAGCTTCAATTCCAGCTTCAGTCATGTCGAAAAGTTTTGATGTGCAATGTCTCGCTAAA
>NC_091584.1:3306853-3309963 GCF_042767895.1 Penaeus vannamei | reverse complement strand
AACACATATAATTATTTATGTCATGACAATTGCCAAGTAAACTGATCTTTCTCTTCTCACCATTTTCATATTCATGCAATACAATAATGATGGCGATGATGATGATGGTGATTACTATTACCATTGTTATCATCATTATTATTATCATTATTACTATTATCTATACCATTATTGTTATTACATTATCATTAATATTATCAATATCATTATTGTTATTATTATGATCATCATCATTATTATTATTATTATTATTTTTATTGTTATTATTGTTATTATTATCATTATTATTATTATTATTATTATTATTGTTGTTGTTGTTGTTGTTGTTGTTGTTGTTATTATTGTTATCATTATCATTATTATTATTGCTATTATTAATAATATTATTGTTATTATTATTATTGTTATTATCATTATTATTATTATTATTAGAGAGAGAGAGAGAGAGAGAGAGAGAGAGAGAGAGAGAGACAGAGAGAGAGAGAGAGAGAGAGGAGGAGTGGTGAGGAAAAGGAAAGAAAGAAAGAGAAAGAGAAAGAGAAAGAGAGAGAGAGAGAAAGAGAGAGAGACAGAGACAGAGACAGAGAGAGATTCGTGTGCCTGATCTCAAAGGTAATATTCATCTTCCTCTATGAAATGGAATAAAGATCAAAATAGATTTCTCTAAATATTTTTATCTTCGCGACCCCATCTCATAGATTTTATTTTCGTTTTTTTTCTACCGGCGTCGGATTTCCATTAAAGCTGCGGGGAACAAAAAACAACCGCTAACTTCAGTCGTAAAGAAGAAGAAGAAGAAGAGAGAAAAATGAAGAGAAAAAGAAAAAGTGGAAGGAGAAGAGGCGATCAAAGAGATATGAATATTCTCTCTTTCTCTTTCTCTCTTTGGAAGAGTGTAGATAGATAGATAGAGTGATAGATAATTAGTTTGATAGATAAATGGATAGGTATCGATGGGTATTAACAGAGATAAAGAAATAAATAGAAAAATGGATAGATGAACAGATAGGTATAGATATATAGAGAAATAGAGATAGATATAATAAGTACTGTAGGTAGGTAGGCATAAGAATAGATAGTTAAACAGATAGATTGATGAACAGACTAACAGACTTAGAACAAGAAAATTAAGTATAGAACCATGGCTAAGAAAGATAATATATATAGTTAGACATTACACAAACAGACATAGAACAAGAAAATTAAGTATAGAACCAAGGCTAAAAAAGATAATATATATAGTTAGACATTACACAAACAGACATAGAACAAGATAATTAAGTATAGAACCATGGCTAAGAAAAGATAATATATATAATTAGACATTACACAAACAGACATAGAACAAGAAAATTAAATATAGAACCATGGCTAAAAAAAAAAATAACCTATATAATCAAACATCACACAGACAATCCAGTAAAGAATAGGACACACACACTGATGAAGATATAGATACAGGAAGCAAGACAAACCTCTCGGAATTTTCCCTTGTCCCACAGAGATGGCTAAGCTAATATCCGATTGTGGTATCCGATGGCACACACAGAGCGCCCTACGGTATTCCGAAGGAGAAACGGAGATAAGATAAATCTCTTTTATGGAAAGGTATGAATGAGAACGAATATCTTCACAATACAAGAGATGTATTTAACCGGTTTCGATTATATCTTCGTCAGAAATACATGAATCTCTTTTGTCAGAGGAAATGGTACCTTTACCCTCCTCTGTGGTCTGCAGGGTATACAAGAAAATGAAAATGAATACTGATTTTATTAACTTGTTTATCATCCATGAATTATTTGATTTATTATACAAGAAAATGTAAACTGATTTGACCTGATAATACCGCTTTTATATTGTAAACGTCATTCTGAATGATTTCGTAAGGCTCTTGACATGTCATGTGAGGTCACGGAAAGGAGGAGGCTCTTTGACATCAAAGCTATATTGGTCAACAAAGATATCAATGTTGAAGCGTTACATGTTGCAATTACTGATGTTAAATTTGGGCGTTATTATGTATTTGGATGTTGAAGTCCTCATAATTTGTGCATAAATTCTTTGCATTTTGTGAATTTGTGGTGAAGGCTAGTTTCAATACACATTTGTCTGTGTGCACATTCACGCGCACGTACACGTAGACGCACATTCACACGAATACGCACAAATACACTTATTTATCTCTCTCTCTCTCTCTCTCTCTCTCCACACACACACACACACACACACACACACACACACACACACACACACACACACACACACACACACACACACACACACACACACACACACACACATAGAGACATGAATTGCCCCTGATTGCGAGGTACATGGAATGTTATTCTATTTGTCCAATAAACGTGGAAGTTGGTCTGTTATGCTAGGGAACCGGAGCGAAGAGCAGCATGTAAGACATCCCCCAAAAAAGACAGTCGCTTCGACCTTCATGTTCATGAGGCTTTCGGCTTTTGCTTCCGTCATGTGGGACCTGTGTGTTTTGCTTTTGTTTATTTTGTTTGTTTGTTTATTTGTTTTTCTTTCTTTTTTGCTTCCTTGCTTTCATTCTTTCTTGCTTGCTTGCATTCTTTCTTTCTTTCTTTCCTGCTTTGTTTCTTTCATTCTTTCTTTCTTGCTTTCTTTCTTTCTTTCATTCATTCTTGCTTTCTTTATTTCATGTTCTTTCTTTCATTCATTCTTTCTTTCTTTCTTGCTTTCTTTTTTTCTTTCTTTCTTGCTTTCATTCTCTCTTTTTTGCTTGCTTTCTTTCATTCATTCTTTCTTTCTTTTGTGCTTTCTTTCTTTCTTGCTTTCTTTCATTCATTCTTTCTTTCTTTCTTTTGTGCTTTCTTTCATTCATTCTTTCTTTCATGCTTTCTTTCTTTCGTTCTTTCTTGCTTGCTCTCATTCTTTCTTTCTTGCTTTCTTTCATGCTTTCTTTCACTCTTTCATTCATTCATTCTTGCTTTCTTTCATTCTTTAATTCTTTCCTTCTTTCTTTCTTTCATTCTTGCTTTCTTTCATTCTTGCTTTCTTTCTTTCATGCTTCCTTTCTTTCTTTCATTCATGCTTTCTTTCTTTCGTTCTTTCTTGCTTTCTCTCATTCT
>NC_091584.1:3234353-3236853 GCF_042767895.1 Penaeus vannamei | reverse complement strand
GACAAGTAAATAGGCTGATCCTATATGTTAAAATCTTACCAATTTCAACCATATGCAATCTGTAATTTAATTCATGTATCTGAATTCGAAATTGCAAGCACGAGGGATAGAGAAAATCGTCTTCCTTAATTATTTTACTAGTTTTTTTTTGTTTTTTTTTTTGGCTTATTTATGACCCCAGGGATATCAGAATTTCGTATCACTGTAATAACGAAGGACGTTTTATGCGATTTAATTCCCTACATTTTTTCATTCTCTTCTTGACTTCTTTTATAAACGTATTTTTGGATGTTTTTGTATTTGATTAAGATTTATTTTGTATTTTTCGTCTCCAGTGAAAAACCTGAATCTGAAATATTTGTTTAAACGCGTGCTGATAAATACTCACACACACACACACACACACACACACACACACACACACACACACACACACACACACACACACACACACACACACACACACACACATGCACACACACACACACACACACACACACACATGCACACACACACACACACACACACACATATATTTATCCACATATAAGCTCACAGATATATATCTACATTTAGACAAGTGTGTGTGTGTGTGTGTGTGTGTGTCTGTGTGTGCACGTTCGTGTATGTGTGCGTGTATGCGTGCGTGTGCATGCGTACGTGCGTGTCTATGAACGTATATATATGTAAAACTGACAACCAATCTGAAAAATAATGACATCCACACACCTTCCGACACTCAGGGAAATTAATCTAATGTGAGCTCTATCTCCTGGTGAGTGATTTATACTTTGGCTTTTTGTGGCTTTTCCTCTCGTCTTCTGTGGCGAGCAGTGTCTTTAGATGATTAAATGTCAACCAGGTAATGGAGAAAGACGAAGAAGAACAGATAACAGGAGAGAGATAGAGAGAGTGAGAGAGAAAGGGAGGGAGACAGAGAAAGGGAGAGAGAGAAAAAGGGAGAGAGAGAAAGGGAGGGAAAGAGAGAAGGGGAGGGAGAGAGAGAAGGGGAGGGAGAGAGAGAGAGAGAGAGGGAGAGAGAGAGAGAGAGAGAGAGAGAGAGAAGGGGAGAGAGAGAGAGAGAGAGAGAGAGAGAGAGAGAGAGAGAGAGAGAGAGAGAGAGAGAGAGAGAGAGAGAGAGAGAGGAAGATAGATAGATAGAGATAGATAGATAGATAGAGAGAGAGAGAGAGAGAGAGAGAGAGAGAGAGAGAGAGAGAGAGAAATGTTGTGGCCCCCTTTTCCACAAGATTCATTAAATGATTCATTTTTCAGTATCAAGACTATGTTATATCAATTAATGTTCAATTCTTTTCAATAATTAGGTTAAATAATTTATCAATGTATTTTGAAGTATTATTCTCTTAATTAGTGTAATTCAAGGATTGAGTTCAATCTTTATGAAAATCAATCCATTTATTAATTAATAGTTCATTATCAGTATAATGTAATAAAATCACACCAACAATTATATCAGAAAAAAAACACATTGTTTAGGATCTTGATATTTTACTAGACAGTTATGACTCACTGTTATATAATTATCAGTCACGATACTTGACAAAAACAAAATCAACATTTAAAATTACGTTGTATTCTAATGAACCAAGTATTATAAAACAAACTGAAATAGTTACAATGATTACAAGAAAAGCACATACTTACATCAAATAGACATACTCTGTGTAATGAATATTATTTTAAAAGACTAAACAAAAATTTAATTATACAATACACAAATTAAGTCGCATTTCTACATTATTATAATAATCATATATCATGCAAATGAGATTAATAATTATGACAAAATCAAATAACTTGCGCTCTGTCTGACAACAACAGGACTTGTCACTGCCTGTACACTTCCGATGAGCTATCTTAGAAAACACTTAGTTATTTGAGCACACTTACAAACTAACCTACCTCTTTACCATTAACTGTTAATAAAGAAACAACTAACACAATATTGCCACGTCAGTTAAATTTAATAATCGAGTTATCTCATTATATGCTCTTAAAAAATTTCACTTTCTTCTTCAACCCTAATTATTGTACTAAAATTACTCCCATGTTACTGTTTTCTCTTTCTAGTTCCTGTCCACCATGTTCCGTTAAGACTAAATTACACTAAATTACTTCGAAAAGGCTTACCCAAGATGAGCCACCAAAAGGGACATGGCTACTGGACGCTACTCCGAGACCTAGTCCACAGTTTCCGTCACTGAGAATCCTTTTATTTTCGATATGGGGCTCATCCGGCCACGCCCTATGCTGTTATCACTTATCATTAATTTCTTATAGTTGGAAAGATACATGCATGAGGACTTTTTAACACTTTTTAACACTAATTTTTAACACTATATTTGTCACATTTCACTAATTTTTAACACTATATTTGTCACATTTCACTAATTTTTAACACTATATTTGTCACATTTCACTAATTTTTAACACTATATTTGTCACATTTCACTTTTTCTACCTGTCATCTTGAGTTGAT
>NC_091584.1:3193301-3195801 GCF_042767895.1 Penaeus vannamei | reverse complement strand
GTGTGTGTGTGTATCTCTCTCTCTCTCTCTCTCTCTCTCTCTCTCATCTCTCTCTCTCTCTCTCTCTCTCTCTCTCTCTCTCTCTCTCTCTCTATATATATATATATATATATATATATATATATATATATATATATATATATATATATTTATATATATATATACATATATATATATATATATATATATATATATATATATATATATATATATATATTTATATATATATATTCTAAATACATGTGATTTCATTTGTCGTTTCCACGGGCTCAAATGCAATGCATTATATGCTTATGCGACCAAGGAATCCGAGTAAATTTCTTATTAATACGTTACACCTGAATATCATGAGTGGCACAGGTATGTAAATCATTTATTCATATTAATATTTCATATTTACGTTTTTGGCTTTTGGATTCTCTTTCGGTAGCTTTAGATTTCATTTATATCATTAACTAGTCTTTACGCTTCACAAATTAATAGTAAGTGATTAGTTTGCATATTTGAGAAAGTTATTAAAGGTAATTGATAATTACTAATCGTCTTGTCTCAATATTCACATCCAATCAAGAATGATAAATCATAGCAATCCTGATAAATTGCATTTAATGTACGAAGCTTAATTCCAAATCACACGACCGTTCTTCACGTTATGAAACTCGGGTATTTCAGGCAATGCTAAATTATATTTCTTTCCATTACGACAAATGCTGCCGCTTAACGAAGCACAGCAAGAACACTGGACGAATGCAGCCAGATTATTTCCCTGGGTTCCCGGGAAATGACATTGTAATGGGACTCCTACTCTCGAGATTTTGTGCTAACTCGAAGTCGCTTTATTTTGAGAATGGGAAAGGCGTGTGCTCTTTTTTTTTAACGAAAAACTGAAGCTTGATGATGTATATTCCCTGCTGGTGGATGTGTACAGGAACACAGACTTTTAAATACATATATATAACCATACGTGCTAAATATATGCGTGTTTGTATGTATGGCTATATGTATACTTTATATGTGTGTGGCCTATCCATTTATATATTCATCAGCAGAGAATATACATTAAGCTTCTGTTCTTCGTCTATGTCCGCGTTTGTGTGTGTATGTATTTTTATAAGACAGATAGACAGATAGATAGACACATAGAGAGACAAACAGATAGATTGATAGACAGATAAAGATAGATAGATAAACAGATTGATAGGTAGGGTCATACATACACATACATACACACAATCTATATCAATATGTTATAGCATTGTTTCATCTTATGACTGTGTTACATTTTTATATGTATGTGTGACTGTGCAAACCTATGAATAATTAGAGAAAGGTAATTATTTAAGCTAAGATACATGCATACACGCCTGGATGTATCTATCTCTCCGCACCCACTGAGGTAAGTGTACATTTATATAAATGCAATGTATTAATTGCACGGGGGTATCTCCTCGCTCTGTCTCCCTCACTGCCTTGGATGTTGCGGGGAATGACACCACGTAATTACTTGCGTTTGTCAGCATCACTCTCCTCACTGCACGTTAATGATCATTCTCTTATCACGCGCATAAATTCTGGAAGCAGTAAGTGCCGTTGGGGAATTAATTGCAGGATTCGGTGATTGTCAGCAGCTTGATTGAGCTATGAATATCTCTGAGGATCATTTGTTTTCTCGTGTTGTTTTGTTTGTGTGGTTGTTTGTTTGTGTGGCGTCTGAATAATGGGTATGTTTTGAGGTTTTCAGTGTGGAGATTCTTCTGATTATCTAGTTTTGGAATGAATATTTCTTTTACAAAATGTTTCAGGCATTCAAGTATTTAACAGAAATTGGCTATTTGGTTTACCTGTATTAATTGATTCTTCTGATTATTTACTTTTGAAATTATTTTCCTTTAACAAATTCTTTCAAGCAAGCAAGCATTTATCAGCAATCGGCTATTTGTTTTACCTGTATTACTTAATTCTTCTGAATATCTACTTTTCAAAAGAATTTTCCTTTTACATTTTTTTTCAAGCATTCAAGCGTTTAACAGAAATCAGCTATTTGTATTAACTGTATTAATATACTCAATATATCAGTTTGTACAAACCATCCACTTGCATTCTATTTTCTTGTACATAGAATACAAATAATCCGTCCTTTACTTTATGATTTCTCTTTGATTCACGGATAATTTGAGATTCAAAGGAATAAAAGATTTTTTACCTATTTGTCTTTTCTATCGCCCTATATCTTTTTGGAATAAGACGGACATGAACTTTACCCATGATATTAAGTCAGAAAGTCCACTACTGGTCTGGCGTGGACTTTATAACGTAGACTCACGCCGCTTCTCCAACGCATATCTCAATGTCTTTTTTGGTACAAACAATTGAATACTTTGTCTGTGAGGGTTATCTGAGCCAGGATGTATATCGAATTTATTATACAATCGAAGGTTATTCCTATGTACTTCCTTGAAGATATACAGGTTTATCAGTCTTTAATGGAGACGCTAGGTGT
>NC_091584.1:3180801-3183301 GCF_042767895.1 Penaeus vannamei | reverse complement strand
TTTCTCATCACCTTCGCCACAGCATCCCTCATCTCCCTTTTCTCATCACCTTCACAACACCATCCCTCATCTCCCTTTTCTCATCACCTTCGCCACAGCATCCCTCATCTCCCTTTTCTCATCACCTTCACAACACCATCCCTCATCTCCCTTTTCTCATCACCTTCACCGCAGCATCCCTCATCTCCCTTTTCTCATCACCTTCGCCACAGCATCCCTCATCTCCCTTTTCTCATCACCTTCGCCGCAGCATCCCTCATCTCCCTTTTCTCATCACCTTCGCCGCAGCATCCCTCATCTCCCTTTTCTCATCACCTTCACAACACCATCCCTCATCTCCCTTTTCTCATCACCTTCGCCACAGCATCCCTCATCTCCCTTTTCTCATCACCTTCACAACACCATCCCTCATCTCCCTTTTCTCATCACCTTCGCCGCCTCATCCCTCATCTCCCTTTTCTCATCACCTTCGCCGCAGCATCCCTCATCTCCCTTTTCTCATCACCTCCGCCGCAGCATCCCTCATCTCCCTTTTCTCATCACCTCCGCCACAGCATCCCTCATCTCCCTTTTCTCATCACCTTCGCCGCAGCATCCCTCGTCTCCCTTTTCTCATCACCTTCGCCGCAGCATCCCTCATCTCCCTTTTCTCATCACCTTCGCCGCAGCATCCCTCATCTCCCTTTTCTCATCACCTTCGCCGCAGCATCCCTCGTCTCCCTTTTCTCATCACCTTCGCCACAGCATCCCTCATCTCCCTTTTCTCATCACCTTCGCTGCAGCATCCCTCATCTCCCTTTTCTCATCACCTCCGCCACAGCATCCCTCATCTCCCTTTTCTCATCACCTTCGCCGCAGCATCCCTCATCTCCCTTTTCTCATCACCTCCGCCACAGCATCCCTCATCTCCCTTTTCTCATCACCTTCACCGCAGCATCCCTCATCTCCCTTTTCTCATCACCTTCGCCGCAGCATCCCTCATCTCCCTTTTCTCATCACCTTCGCCGCAGCATCCCTCATCTCCCTTTTCTCATCACCTTCGCCGCAGCATCCCTCATCTCCCTTTTCTCATCACCTTCACCGCAGCATCCCTCATCTCCCTTTTCTCATCACCTCCGCCACAGCATCCCTCATCTCCCTTTTCTCATCACCTTCACCGCAGCATCCCTCATCTCCCTTTTCTCATCACCTCCGCCACAGCATCCCTCATCTCCCTTTTCTCATCACCTCCGCCGCAGCATCCCTCATCTCCCTTTTCTCATCACCTTCGCCGCAGCATCCCTCATCTCCCTTTTCTCATCACCTTCGCCGCAGCATCCCTCATCTCCCTTTTCTCATCACCTTCACAACAGCATCTCTCATCTCCCTTTTCTCATCACCTCCGCCGCAGCATCCCTCATCTCCCTTTTCTCATCACCTCCGCCGCAGCATCCCTCATCTCCCTTTTCTCATCACCTCCGCCGCAGCATCCCTCATCTCCCTTTTCTCATCGCCTTCACCGCAGCATCCCTCATCTCCCTTTTCTCATCACCTTCGCCACAGCATCCCTCATCTCCCTTTTCTCATCACCTCCCCAACAGCATCCCTCATCTCCCTTTTCTCATCACCTCCGCCACAGCATCCCTCATCTCCCTTTTCTCATCACCTTCGCCACAGCATCCCTCATCTCCCTTTTCTCATCACCTTCGCCACAGCATCCCTCATCTCCCTTTTCTCATCACCTTCGCCACAGCATCCCTCGTCTCCCTTTTCTCATCACCTTCGCCGCAGCATCCCTCATCTCCCTTTTCTCATCACCTTCGCCACAGCATCCCTCGTCTCCCTTTTCTCATCACCTTCGCCGCAGCATCCCTCATCTCCCTTTTCTCATCACCTTCGCCACAGCATCCCTCATCTCCCTTTTCTCATCACCTTCGCCACAGCATCCCTCATCTCCCTTTTCTCATCACCTTCGCCACAGCATCCCTCGTCTCCCTTTTCTCATCACCTTCGCCGCAGCATCCCTCATCTCCCTTTTCTCATCACCTTCGCCGCAGCATCCCTCATCTCCCTTTTCTCATCACCTTCGCCACAGCATCCCTCGTCTCCCTTTTCTCATCACCTTCGCCACAGCATCCCTCATCTCCCTTTTCTCATCACCTTCGCCACAGCATCCCTCATCTCCCTTTTCTCATCACCTTCGCCACAGCATCCCTCATCTCCCTTTTCTCATCACCTTCGCCGCAGCATCCCTCATCTCCCTTTTCTCATCACCTTCGCCGCAGCATCCCTCGTCTCCCTTTTCTCATCACCTTCGCCGCAGCATCCCTCATCTCCCTTTTCTCATCACCTTCACCGCAGCATCCCTCATCTTCCTTTTCTCATCACCTTCACCGCAGCATCCCTCATCTCCCTTTTCTCACCACCTTCGCCACAGCATCCCTCATCTCCTTCGTCCGGTGGAATGACACATGATGCTCTGACGGCTCGGAGATAAACAGATTCCAACGACAATAGGGCT
>NC_091584.1:3168301-3173301 GCF_042767895.1 Penaeus vannamei | reverse complement strand
GATGCGGAAGACGAGGAAGTGGAAGCGGGGGAAGAGGAAGAGACGCGGAAGAGAAGGGAGTGGAAGCGGAAGAAGAGGAAGAGACACGGAAGCGAAGGAAGTGGAAGAGGGAGAAGAGGAAGAGACGCGGAAGAGAAGGGAGTGGAAGCGGAAGAAGAGGAAGAGACACGAAAGAAAAGGGAGTGGAAGCGGAAGAAGAGGAAGAGACACTGAAGAGAAGGAAGTGGAAGCGGAAGAAGAGGAAGAGACACGGAAAAGAAGGAAGTGGAAGCGGAAGAAGAGGAAGAGACACGGAAGAGAAAGAAGTGGAAGAGGAAATAGCAGACGATAGCGGGAGAAACTATAGCGTTTTAAGGAGTGTTTGGATATCGAAGCTCCTAACCCCCCCCCCCACCCATGTAAATAAGAGCAAAGGATCGTGTGTCTTTTTCATAATACTTCGTAAAATCTCCATATATTGTCATGGTACATTATATGATGATGCAAAAGCTCATGAATCGAGAAATGTAGAGACATTTCTTTGTATACGGTTTCTTTATTATCAATATACATGTGTATATATACATACATACATACATGCATACATACATACATACATACATATATATATATATATATATATATATATATATATATATATATATATATATATATATATATATGTGTGTGTGTGTGTGTGTGTGTGTGTGTGTGTGTGTGTGTGTGTGTGTGTGTGTGTGTGTGTGTGTGTATGTGTGTGTGTGTGAGTGTGTGTGTGTGTGTGTGTGTGTGTGTGTGTGTTTGTGTGTGTGTGTATGTGTGTATGTATATATATATATATATATATATATATATATATATATATATATATATATATATATATATATATATATATATATATATATATATATATATATATATATATATATATATATATATATATATATATATGTATATATATATGTATACATATATATATATATATATATATATATATATATATATATATATATATATATATGTATATATATATATATATATATATAATATACACGCCCTTTTTCCAGTGTCCATCTTTTCCTTAACTCTTTTATTCTGAATTCTTTCTTTCTCCATCTTTATCTCTCTGTATCTCCTCAATCTTTCAGCCACGCTACCTCGATTTATTCTATGTCTTCCTACCTCACTATTTCTTGTTTTCTCGCTTTTGTGTTTTATTTTCTTTCTCTCTTTTATCTATCTTTCTCCTCTTCCTTTCTCCCTCCTTTCTTAATCTTTCTCAATCTCCCCCATTATTTCTTGTTCGCTCGTTGCTTTGTTTCTCTCCATCTATCCATCTATCTCTATATCTCTTTCTCTCTCCTTCTCTCTATCTATCCATCTATTTCTATATATCTTCCTCTCTCTTTCTCTCTATCTATTTCTCTATTTCTTTTTCTTTCTTTCTCTCTATCTATCCATCTATTTCTATATTTATTTCTATCTCTTTCTCTCTATTTATCCATCTATTTATATATTTCTTTCTATCTCTTTCTCTCTATCTATCCATCTATTTATATATCTCTTTCTCTCTATTTCTCTCTATCTATCCATCTATTTCTATATCTCTCTCTCTATCTATCTATTTCTATATTTCTTTCTCTCTTTTTCTCTCTATCTATCCATCTATTTCTATATTTCTTTCTCTCTCTTTCTCTCTATCTATCGATCTATTTATATATTTCTTTCTATCTCTTTCTATCTGTCCATCTATTTCTATACTTCTTTCCCTCTCTTTCTCTCTATCTATCCATCTATCTCTATATCTCTTTCTCTCTCTTTCTCTCTATCTATCTATCTATTTTTATATTTCTTTCTCTCTCTTTCTCTCTATCTATCCATTTGTTTCTATATTTCTTTCTATCTCTTTCTCTCTATCTATCCATCTAGTTCTGTATCTCTTTCTCTCTATCTATCCATCTATTTCTATATCTCTTTCTCTCTCTTTCTCTCTATCTATCCATCTATTTCTATATCTTTTTCTCTCTATCTATCCATCTATTTCTATATCCCTTTCTCTCTATTTCTCTCTACTTATCCATCTATTTCTATATCTCTTTCTCTCTATATATCCATCTATTTCTATATTTCTTTCCCTCTCTTTCTCTCTACTTATCCATCTATTTTTATATCTCTTTCTCTCTATCTATCCATCTATTTCTATATCTCTTTCTCTCTTTTTCTCTCTACCTATCCATCTATTTCTATATCTCTTTTTCTCTCTTTCTCTCTATCTATCCATCTATTTCTATATTCATTTCTCTCTCTTTCTCTCTATCTATCCATCTATATATATATTTCTTTCTATCTCTTTCTCTCTATCTATCCATCTATTTCTATATTTCTTTCTATCTCTTTCTCTCTATCTATCCATCTATTTCTATATCTCTTTCTCTCTATCTATCCATCTATCTCTATATCTTTCTCTCTCTTTCTCTCTATCTATCCATCTATTTCTATATCTTTCTCTCTATCTATCTATCTATTTCTATATCTCTTTCTCTCTATCTATCCATCTATCTCTATATCTCTTTCTCTCTCTTTCTCTTTATCTTTCTTCCTCTTTCTGCTTTATTTTTGGTGCTTTACGTTATTAACTTATCGCGAAATTGCTTCGTTTTATTATTTTGTGTTATGTCACTGGACGGGAAAATTTGAGAGCCTATATATAGGTTCCATTTATCAAACGATCTGTATTAGTAATGGAAAAGTCAGTCTGTAGATTAGTAAAAAAAAAGATAAATAAATAAATAAATAAATAAATAAATAAATAAATAGAAAAAATAAATAAATAAATAGAAAAAATAAATAAATATATAAATGAAAATAAAAACAGATATAGACATATATGCAGACATAAATAGACACATGAACATGAGGAAAGACATACATATGTATACAGGAACAATAATATACACGCGGACATAATCCGAAATACACGTAAAAAATAAATAGTAATAGATAAACACACACACACACATGTACACGAACACGTTTACACACATACACACACACACACACACACACACACACACACACACACACACACACACACACACACACACACACACACACACACACACACACACACACACACACATATATACACACACACAATCATTCTGATATTCCTCCCCATGAGAGGAATAAGTAAGAAGAAAAAACAAAAAAGTTCAGGATTACAGATTTTGACAAAACATGCTTCCCGCAAAAATCTAATTAAATGTCTTTTCTTGTTGGTGTTTTATATATAATGAGGAAATGCAATCTCTGGGGGAAAAACTTGTTAAGTTCTTTTTCTGAGACAAACAATGTTGTTGATATAATAGCATGTATGCTTGAGCCTCGCTCGTCGTCACGCTCTGTCTGTCTGTCTGTCTGTCTGTCTGTCTGTCTGTCTGTCTCTCTCTCTGTCTGTCTGTTTGTCTGTCTCTCTATCTCTCTCTCTCTCTCTCTCTCTCTCTCTCTCTCTCTCTCTCTCTCTCTCTCTCTCTCTCTCTCTCTCTCTCTCTCTCTCTCTCTTTCTCTATTTCATGCTTGCATTTACATATCGGTTTTGGTTATATTATATATAGGTATATGGGCAAACAGATAGATAGACAAACAAACAGATAGATAGACAGACAAACAGATAGATAGATAGACAAACAGATAGATAGACAGACAAACAGATAGATAGACAAACAAACAGATAGATAGACAAACAATCATATAGATAAACAATCAGATAGATAGGTACAAGGATCAGTAAATATAAATTTAGAAATGGTTTGTTCTAATGAGAAAAAGAAAGAAAGAAAAAATCTTCATTACTTCGTAGTATTTTTAGTTCAAAATAAGAAGCAAAAGAAGATTCAGGGAAATCGCAATCTTCCAAAGAGTTTTTATTCGGTTAGTGTTTTTATTTTCGCTTTATTCTGCTTTTCATTGATATTGGTTTGAGTATATATTCACCTTCTTTTCTCTGTCACTTCTCTCCTCTCTTGTTTCAGTCTTTCTCTTCCCGTTTCTATATGCCCAGCTCTCTCTCTCTCTCTCTCTCTCTCTCTCTCTCTCTCTCTTTCCGTTTCTCTCCCCCATCTTTCTGTGCGAGTGTGTGTGTGTGTGTGTGTGTGTGTGTGTGTGTGTATTATATTAGACATATAAATATATAACTATAATATAACATATGTATATATTTATACTGTCTATGTATGTTTTCGTATACAATAAATATATATATATATATATATATATATATATATATATATATATATATATATATATATATATATATATATATATATATATATATATATGTATAAATAAAAATAATTTTATATAACCTCTCTCTCTCTCTCCTCTCCTCCCTCCCTCCTCCTCCTTCCTCTTCTCCCTCCTCCCTCCCTCCTTCCCTCCTTCCCTCCTTCCCTCCCTCCCTCCCTCCCTCCTTCCCTCCCTCTCTCTCTCTCCCTTTCTCTCTCTCTCTCTCATCATTTGGAATGCTAATAGAGGAGTCGAGAGCAATAAACATTGCAGTGAAACCGGAAGCCAGAATTTGCAAAGTAGCAACGCCTTCGTCACACTCTGAGACGCTGGGATTTTTTCTTGAAGGAAAAGAGTAATTTTTCTTGGAATGTAATACAGATATAGATATAAAAGGAGAAATTATAGTTAGAAAATAAAGTAATTTTTCTTGGTATAAAATAAAAGGAGAAATTATAGACAGAAAATAAAGTAACTTTTCCTGGTATAAAATAAAAGGAGAAATTATAGATAGAAAATAAAGAAATTTTTCTTGGAATTTGATACATATATAGGGATAAAAGAAATTATAGTTAGGAAATATTCTATTTTTTCTTGGTATGTAAAATAGATATAGAAATGAAATGAGAATTAATAGATAGAAAATAGTAATATTTCTTGGAATGTAATACAGATATAGAAATATAAGGAGAAATTATAGTTAGAAAATAAAGTAATTTTTCTTGGTATGTGATACA
>NC_091584.1:3116482-3117801 GCF_042767895.1 Penaeus vannamei | reverse complement strand
AGCAAGGAGTGCAAGAGAAGAAAAATACTGTGCGAATAAAGGAATTCAGAGGACGAGGAGGTCGAAGCACCCCGGGGTTCGAGATAGCGAGTCGGAGTGAGACTGACAGAAACGACAGTGAAAAGTGTCCTCCTTGGCGGCGCCGCTGTTGGTACGACCGAGCCCTGTCAGTGCCTTTCAATCATGTTCGAGGATGGATAGAAGGACATGAAGATGCAGACCGAGCATAAAATGAAGTGAAAGCGAAGTGTTTACGATTGGAGAATGAGAAAAGGGTGTTTGTGACGGCGTTTCTTTGAAAGGAAAACTTGATGAAACTGAGTAATCTACTTCACAAAATATGGAAGGACTTACAGACTATTAGGATTTCGTCATGTAAGGATGAAAGTAAGATAGGTGTTCATGATTTCCTGCGTAGTTTTGCATAGAATTAGAATATTCTTTTTGAAGATTAGATATGACGATTGGGACGCAATATCAGAGGGGGATACCGGCCCACGGGGAACTAAAGTGTACAATTACTTTATTATTTACTATGTATTATTTACTATTGAATGGAAGGTTGTGTGCTTGTGAACAATATCACTTCTGAACAAGATATGTATTTTTTGAGTTTGTATTATGAGCAAATGTAATAAAAATAAATATAATAATGACAAATCCCTTCTTAAGTAACATCGTGTAATTGCCTGGCCAGGAATCAAAGTAATTTTGTCAATAATTAGTTGAACATATTTCGGTAAATATCTCTATATGCTGTCTAAGAAGCCACTTATACATTAAATAACCTTTTTTTATCGTAAAGGCCATGGTAGATATATAATCTTCGAACAAAAAAAACAAAGCATTTTCGTGATTAACCAACAACTATGTGATTGAAGTGCACTGGGAGGGGGACTTCACCCAGTAAGCCAAGAATCAGATGCAAGGACCACCATTTCCCCCTCGAGTAGCTGTCACAAGCGTGGCTAATAATGTTATCATCAGCCTAGTAATAGAGAACTGTATCAGGATATTAGTATGAGGTGTGACGACATATGATTAATTCTGTAGGGAGTTCGTCCTGTTAATTGATCTTATGAATAGGGATTAGCGCTATGGGTCTTACCCCCCTCCCCCCCCTCTACCTATGATGATGTAAGATTTGCGTCTCTCTCTCTCTCTCTCTCTCTCTCTCTTGCTCTCTCTCTCACTCTCTCTCTCTCTCTCTCTCTCTCTCTCTCCCTCTCTCTCTCTCTCTCTCTCTCTCTCTCTCTCCTTGCTCTCCTCCCCCCCCCCCCCCCCTCTCTCTCTCTCTCTCACTCTCCCCCTCTCTCTGT
>NC_091584.1:3101482-3103982 GCF_042767895.1 Penaeus vannamei | reverse complement strand
AAAAGAAAAAAGAAAACAAGAGAGTCGAGAATGAAAAAAAAAACACCATTCAATTAACAATATTTCTGTTCAAAAGCGAGAATACGAAGAGAACAAGAAGAAAAAGAGAAATAAAAAGAGAAAAAAGAAAAAAAAGCTCTTTGGCCAGAGCCCTACAACCACGACTGCAATAACGAAGAGAATCTGAAAGAATAGAAGAGAAAAATCGCGAAAGGGAATAACCCGAGGTAGGAAGAAGAGGGTAACGAAGCGAAGAAAATGGGAAAGGTAGAAAGAGTGGAAGGATAAGAGGAAGAAGTTGAGAAGGAAAGAAGTTTATGGAAGGAGAAGAGGAAGAAGTTAAGAAGGAAAGAAGTTAATAGAATGAGAAGAGGAAGGAGAGAGAGAGAAAAATAACGTTGTGGAATGAAAAGTGGAAGAAGTAAAGAAGGAAATAAGTTGACAGAATAAGACGAGGAAGAAGTAAAATAAATAAATAAATAATAATTTGTCAATTGAAGTGGAGAAGGAAGGAAGGAAACAAAGCGAATAAAAAGAGAATGAAGTGAAAAGAATAGAGAAAAGGAAGAATTTCGAAAATGGAAGAAGTTGACAAAATAAAACGGAGGGAGAAAAGAAGAAAAAAAAAAGATTATGAAAGCAAAACTGGAAGAAGAAAGAAGGAAGAAAGTAAACCGAATTAGAAGTGGCGAATATGAAGAGAGAAAGAAGTTAACGGAATAAGAAAGAAGGAATAAAGAAAAAAGAAAGAAAATTAAGTAAAAAAAAAAATATATATATATATATATAAAGAAATTGACGGAAACGGATGTGAAGATAGAAAGAACGAAAATACGAAAGGAAAGAACAAAAACAAATAGAATAAAACGAAGCAGAAGTAGAGAAGAAACGAGAATCACGTGATAAGAAGAATCAGAAGTGAAATGGTGGAGAAAAGGAGGAAAAGAAGAACGAAGCGAGATTGAGATAACGAAGACATAAACGAGAGATATAACGAATGAAGTGAGATTGATATAACGAAGACATAAACGAGAGATATAACGAATGAAGTGAGATTGAGATAACGAAGACATAAACGAGAGATATAACGAATATAAGAACCAGAGAATGCAAACCCACAACCCGTTTTTTAAGAGCAAGAAAACGACTTTCTATCTATAATAACCTTAATCGCCGAATACGTTACGATTTCGTCCTTTTGGTCAATGCTATTATCGCGTCTTTTATCCTTTTAATTCTTCCATTCTTTAGTCTTTTTCTCTTGATTTTCTTTTCTTTATTCTTTGAAGTATTCGTTCGGTCACTTTGCTTTATCTGAACGACCCGAAAATGTCTCAGTCTGATTCTTAGTCTTATTTTTTTTCTTTTTTTCTTACATTTCAATGATATTTTCTTTTTCTTTTTCATTCTTCTTCTTCTTCTTCTTCTTCTTCTTCTTCTTCTTCTTCTTCTTCTTCTTCTTCTTATAAATATGTATATACATGTATATATATATTTGTTTATTTCTTTATTTATTCAAATCTTCCTCCTTTTCTTTTAACTTTTTATAACCTCTATCATTCTTCTTCTTCCATGCATATCGACCTTTCCACCGTTCATTCTCGCACACCTTTAGGCTTTCACCCTCTCTCCCGCATCGCCAGCTGTTTCAATACCTTTTTCCTACCCTTGCAATTCACCCCAAAAATTACGCCTTCTCGAAATCCTTTTAGTTCTCAACCGTCGACCCCTTATACTGTGCACCTGTTACCCGGTTCTTGGCTGTTCCGAAGAGAAGTGTGTCAGGGTTTTTGATGTTGTTTTATTGGTTCAAATGTTCAAAGGCATTGTAATGTGAGTTGATTTTTTTTTTTTTCTTTTTTTTTGGTGTTTCGTATTTAACATTGCTCTCTCTCTCTCCGTCTTCGTAATTGGATAGAAATGTAATGTGTTGTGTCCTTGCTTGATGTTATTTAGAATCGAATTGTTATTTTGGGAAAGCTGTGCACCATTTTCTGGAACGTGGCTTCTCTGTCCTTCCGTTTCCTTATTCCCCGTCTATCTTCTAAAGAGAGAGAGAGAGAGAGAGAGAGAGAGAGAGAGAGAGAGAGAGAGAGAGAGAGAGAGAGAGAGAGAGAGAGAGAGAGAGAGAGAGAGAGAGAGAGAGCGGGGAGGGAGGAAGAGGGAGAGGGAAAGGGAGAGGGAGAAAAGAGAGAGAGAGAGAGAGAGAGAGAGAGAGAGAGAGAGAGAGAGAGAGAGAGAGAGAGAGAGAGAGAGAGAGAGAGAGACAGAGACAGACACAGAGAGAGAGAGAGAGAGAGAGAGAGAGATAGAGACAGAGACAGAGATAGAGAGAGAGAGTGAGAGAGAGAGAGAGAGAGAAAGAGAAAGAGAAAGGGAAAGAGAAAGGGAGAGGGAGAGAGAGAGAGTGCGAAATTACAAGGAAATCCCCCTCCGCGCCCTCCCTCCCTCCCTCCCTCCCTCCCTCCTCCGTCCAACCAGGCCCAACTTCCCTTGTTCG
>NC_091584.1:3043982-3046482 GCF_042767895.1 Penaeus vannamei | reverse complement strand
ATAATATTAATGATAATCATGATGATGTTGATAATAGTAATAATATTGATAAGAATTATCATTATTATGATGATAATTCTTGATATTATGATCCTTATCTAATTTTTTTGTTATATTTATTATTACTATTATTATTATTTTTATTATTATTATTATTATTATTATTATTATTATATTCATTATCGTTATTGTTATTATTATTATTACTATTATTGTTATCATTTCTGTTATTATATAATCTTTATCACAATCATCATCATTATCCTCATTGGCATCATCATCATTATTATCATCATTATTATTGTTATCATTTTTACTACTACTACTATTGTTATTATCACCATGATCATTGTTACTATTACCATTATCATTATCATTTTTGTTATTATCATTATCATCATTATCATCATTATTTTTATTGTCATCATTATCGTTATTGTCATCATCATTCTTCTTGTTATAATCATCATTATTTTTATCTTTATTATTGCTATTTTATTATTGTTATTATCATCATCATCATCATCATTATTATTATTATTATTATTATTATTATTTTTATTATTATTATTATCATTATTTTCATCATTATCATTATTATTATAACTATTAATATTATTATTATTATCATCATCATTTCTATTATCATTATTATCATCATTTTTATTATCATTATTATCATTATTGTTACTGCTATCATAATGATTGTTACTACTTTATCACTTTTATCATTATTATTATTATTTCTATCATTATTTTCATTATTGCTATTGTTATTATTATCATTATTACTATTATCATTATTATTATAGTTACCATTGTTATCATTATTATCATTATACGTTACTGTTACTGCGATTGTCATCATTATTATAATCAGCATAATTGTTATCATTATTATTATTATCGCCATTATCACTATGACCATTGTTATTATCATTGATATTGGTTCATTTCTATTATTATTATCATTGTTATTTCAATTGGTATTACTCTAATCATTATAATTACCTTTTTTATTGTTATTAGGATATTTTTTTATATTGTTCTCATTAATGGTGAAAATGATAACAATAATTAAAATGATAACAATAATAAGGATAATAATGATAATAATTGCTATCATTATTATCATTTTGTTACTATCACTATCACCTTCATTATCATTTCTTTTATTTCTATTAATCTGTTAATATTATAATTCTTATTACTGTTATCATATTTATCATTATCATTACCATCATCATCATTATCATTAGATATTATTGTTACTAATATAATTATCATGATCAAAATTATCATGATTATCATTCTTGTTATCATTACTATGATTGAATTATTATCATCATTATCATTATCACCATTTTTATTATTTCCTTTGTTATTATCATTATTACTATCCTAGCGTTTCTATCATTATTGTCAATTCAATTCATATTACCATTATTATTATTACTTTTATGACCATTACTTTTCTTATTGTCAATAATATCATCATATCTATCATTGTAGTTATACATAACTATCTTCATTAGTATCGGCATCGTCAACTTGTTATTACAACAAGTATCATCAACTTTTCTCTTGGATAGAAATTCCTCAAAGTTAATAAATTTTACACTAGATAAATGAATGAACAACAACAACAACAACGAAAAAACTGATTTAATTATAATGATATTTCATATACGTGCAAATGATAGAGCTAAAATCCAGGCACAATTTCCTGCTGGTAATTCATTAAATGATTTAATGACCAGATTAAAAAAGATTGCTAGAAAGTGAACAGAGTGAAAGGAGAGAAACGAAAAGACAGATAGATAGATGGAGGAAGGAAGAAGGAGAGAGAAAGAAAGGAAGAGAGAGAGAGAGACAGACAGAGAAAGAAAGGAAGAGAGAGAGAGAGAGAAAGATATATATATATATATATATATATATATATATATATATATATATATATATATATATATATATATATATATATATATATATATATATGTATATATATATATATATAGTGTGTGTGTGTGTGTGTGTGTGTGTGTGTGTGTGTGTGTGTGTATACATATATATATCATACATACATATACACACACACACACACACACACACACACACACACACACACACACACACATATATATATATATATATATATATATATATATATATATATATATATATATATATATATGTATATATATATATATATATATATATATATATATATATATATATATATATATATATATATATATATATATATATATATATATATATATATATATATATATATATATATATATATATATATATATATATATATATATATATATACAGAGAGAGAAAGAGAGAAAGAGAGAGAGAGAGAGAGAGAGAGAGAGAGAGAGAGAGATACACACACACACAAATAGCATTACTTAAAACATTCTCCTTATTGTATTTACGATCCTTTTCCAGATCTCAGCAACTTAAAAGGCTGAAATATATATAAAAAGAA
>NC_091584.1:3016482-3021482 GCF_042767895.1 Penaeus vannamei | reverse complement strand
AATTATAATAATGATAATAATTATCATTATTATTGTTATTATCATTATCATTATTATTATTATTATTATCATTATTATTGTTACAATTTTCTGTATTATTGTTATTATTATCATCATTATTGTCATTCTCATTCTCATCACTACTGCTGCTACTCCTTTTTTTTATTATTATTGCTATTATTATAATTATCATTATCATTAATATTACTATAATCATTATGCTATCATATTATTATTATCATAAGTATTGTTATTATTATTATTATTATTATTATTATTATTATTATTATTATTATTATTATCAGTATTATCAGTATTATCAGTATTATCAGTATTATCATTATTATTATTATTATTATTATTATTATTATTATTATTATCATTATCATTATCATTATTATTTTTATCATTATTGTTAGTATTACTACCATTATTGCAGTTTTAATTATTTCTATTATTATTATCATTGCTGTTATTTTTATTGCTATTTTATATACTATTTCATATTTTATTATTTTATACTATCATTATTGGCATGTCTTTTATCATTATTATCGCTATTCTTATCATTTTATTACTATCACTGTTGTTATTATTGTTAGTATTATCATTATTATTATTTATATTACTATAATTATAATTATAATTTTTATAATTAGGATTTTTACCATTATCACTGTTATTTTTATTATTCTTGTTATCATTATTATCATTACTACTACTACTACTTCTACTAATATTACTGCTACTACTAAAACCATAATTATCATCATCATTGGTATCATCTTCATTATTATTATTATCTTTATTGCTTCATTTATAAAGGTGTCTAAGCTGAAATACACATAAACAAACAAATACAAAAAAAAAGAAAAAAAAACATAAAAAACACATAAAAAGCACGTACGTTGATAAATAGAAACACAAACATACAAAAAAAAAAAAAAAATGCGGACAAATAATCATGTTTTGAAATCAATAGTAACAAACATACATACTCACAAAAAACAAAAACAAATAAGCAATTAATGTGTTAGAAGCAAATACACACACATACATACATGGACATTAGCAAAAAAAAGAACATTCATATACCAATACTTACACAGGCTTGAACATTTAGCCACAAACATGTATAAGATAACAGGAACATAAACACAAACAAAAACAATCATGTATATACAAACATAAACAAGAAGAACTCCACAACTACAAGTATTAACAAACACAAACAAACACATAATCAACAGAAACAATGTATTATACTTTTATTATCATTGCTATTATCATCATTATCATTATCCTTATTATCCTCATTATTATTATTCTCATAATTATCATAAATATTACTATTATCATTATACTATCATTGTTATCATTATTATCAGAAAAAACAAAAACACACAACACATAGATGTCTTGACAAGCAAAAAGAAAGTACACATGTCATTAAAAAACAACACAGATAAAAAATGAAAAAAACAGCAACAGCAACACAAACAGACAATTATTTTATTTGAGGAAAGAAAGAGAGAGAATGAGAAAGATAGAGAGAGAGAATGAGAAAGACAGAGAAAGAGAAAGAGAAAGGGAGAGAAAGAAAAAAGAGAGAGAAAGAGAAAAGAGAGAGAGAGAGAATGAGAAAGACAGAGAAAGGGAAAGAGAAGGAGAAAGGGAGAGAAAGAAAAAAGAGAGAAAGAGAAAAGAAAGAGAGAGAGACAACAAAAACAACCTCAACAACAACAGCAAAAACAAAACATAATATGCACAGCCGCACATAAACAAACAAACACAACAAAGAGAACATAAAGAACATTTATGAAGAAAATGGAACCTATAAACAAGGAGGGAAAGGTCACGTGACAAGATGAGTGTGACACGAATGACCGGCCTGGCAAGGGGGGGGGGGGAGCAAGAGGGGGAGAGCAAGAAGGAAGAGAATGAGAGAAAGAGAGGGAAGGCGGGAGGAGGGGGTGGGGGAGGGGGAAGGGGGAATTGGGAAGGAGGGAGGAAGAGAGGGAGAGAGCAAGAAGGAAAGAGAGTAAGGGAAAGAGAGGGAAGGAGGAAGGGGGGGGGCATTCCTATGGCTTTGGGAGACGAGGGTGAGAGAGAAAGAAAGGGAGGGAGGGAGGAAGGTAGAGAGAGAGGAAAAGGAAGAGAGAGAGAGAAAGGGAGGGAAGGAGGGAGGGAGAGAGAGAAGGAATAAGGAAGGGAGAGAGAAAGGAGGAAGGAATAGAGAGAGAAAAAGAGAGGGAAGGAGGAAGGGGGAGGAGGGAGGGAGGGAGGGAGAGAGAGAAGGAGGGAGGAAGGGAGAGAGAGAGGAAAAAGAGAAGAGAGAGAGAGAGAGAGAAAGAGAGGGAAGAGAGAGAGAGAGAGAGAGAGATAAGGAGTGAGGAAGGGAGAGAGAAAGGAGGAAGGAATAGAGAGAGAGAAGAGAGAGGGAAGGAGGGAGGGGGGGACAGAGGAAGGGAGGAAGAGGAGAAAGAGAGAGAGGGAGGGGAGGGAGGGAGGGAGGGAGGGAAGGAGAGAGAGAGAGAGAGAGAGAGAGAGAGAGAGAGAGAGAGAGAGAGAGAGAGAGAGAGAGAGAGAGAGAGAGAGAGAGAGAGAGAGAAGAGAAAGAGGAGGGAGGGGTAGAGAAAGGAGGAAGGAAAGAGAAAGAGAGGGAAAGAGGGGGAAGAGAGAAAGAGAGAGTGAGAGGAGAGAGAGAGAGAGAGAGAGAGAGAGAGAGAGAGAGAGAGAGAGAGAGAGAGAGAGAGAGAGAGAGAGAGAAAGAGAAAGAGAGAGAGACAAACAGAGAGATAGATAGAGAGAGAGAGAGTTCGCGTTTAGAGCATTGAGAGAGAGAGAGAGAGAGACAGAGGATAATGAGACAGAGAAAGAGAGAGAGAGACAGACAGAGAGAGACAGAGAGACAGAGAAACACACACGCATAGACAGAGAGAGAGAGAGTTCGCGTTTAGAGCATTGTTATTCCTCCGTTGTCGGCCAAACATGTGTGGGACACGATTATGGTCTAGGCCGCTTAAGGGTTGGTAACTGTACGTGTTCAACATTCAGTGTGCTTTACGATGACTATTACTGGGATACCGCCGCTGGGAGTAAACCATTTCTCATCTCCCGGTTTCTGTATGTCCGTCCGTCTGTCTGTCTGTCTGTGTCTGTGTGTCTGTCCGTGTGTCTGTCTGTATGTCTGTGTCTTTCTGTATGTCTGTGTGTCTGCCTGTATGTCTGTGTGTCTCTCTGTATGTCTGTGTGTCTGTCTGTATGTCTGTGTGTCTGTCTGTATGTCCGTACGTGTGTCTGTATGCCTGTGTGTCTCTGTGTCTGTCTGTGCATCTGCCTGTCTATATCTCTCTCCCATCAACTACAACCTACAACCGCAGCGGGAGGAACTAAAACAAAAAAATAACAGAAACATCTGAAACAAAAAATAAGCAACAACAATAACAAAACAACAATCGAAACAAACAATTAAAACAACAAGAGCAACAACAACAATAACAACTAGAGCAACAACAGCAAAAGCAACAACAACAACAACAACAGCAGTAGCAGTAGCAGCAACAACAACAGCAACAACAACAACAACAACACCAACAACAACAACAACAAAGCAAGCCAAAAAAAAAAAAAAAAAAGCTAAATCAGAGCAAAACTCGAGGCCAAGAAAGCGAAGCGCCCGCAGGTCCGAAAGGCGCTGGTCAGACAACCTGCAACACCTCCCTTTACCGCCCCGAGCTGCGATGTTGCAAGGCAAGTCTCGGACTCCCGCCGCCGCCGCCCTCCTAATTGCATTCTCAAGAATCTCTGAAACCTTTCCTGTCGTGTCATGGCTCAACTTTGCCTCTTGGTTCTTATTTCGCTTTTATGTTGGGAGTTTGGCTCGCTTTCTCTGTCTCTGTCTGGCTCCAGCATTAAGTGTTTATGTGTGCTTTTATGTATAAACACACACACACACACACACACACACACACACACACACACACACACACACACACACACACACACACACACACACACACACACACACACACACACACACACACACACACACACACATATATATATATATATATATATATATATATAAACACACACACACACATATATATATATATATATATATATATATATATATATATATATATATATATATATATATATATATATATATTGACGTGTAAGAATATAACAGCGGTACGATGTGACGTAGAAGTACGACAACGGTACGATATCACCAGAGGACTCAAGACAACACGTGGGCAAGACGGGCAGTCTGGCTGGAGAGCACATGGTGAAATCTGGTGCATATGAACTCTGTACAATTATCCAATCTTTGTTATTGTGCATTTGATGTATGGACAGTCAGCAATAAAACACATGACAGAGATATGTGTTTCCTGCCCCCTGTTGAGCTTCATGGCGCAGTGAGTACTTAAACTACAAAGGAAAATATTTTAGCAGAGGCAGCATGGCATCATCTTGTAGGCCTACACAAGGAACAGGCGGAAGCGGCTGCCTCCGAGGAGCATGCTCATGCTCATCCACCCCACGGCCATGGCTCACCCACAGGCACCACCCAGCCTACCCTACAGGCGCCATGGTCCGGAGACATGCATAGCAGGCCACCGACCGCCACCACCAGCCCATCCTTATCCTCTTTACATGATGTCGTCTCCTTGTCACGTCAGGTAAGCCAGTTACAAGAGGCTTTGGGTTCACTGATCAACCAAACACCACCCAGGGCCCCACCTTTGGTATCTCCCAGCCCACCCTTCTGGACTTTTCCACCACCTACAATGCCTGGTACTTCCAAGCCTGTGTGGACACCGCCAGTATTTTCGCCTGTAGCATCTACAGCGCGCCGTGCTTCCCCACCACGGCCTATAGCCTCCACATCTATGGCAGGATCATGCCCTTCGTAAATTTTGGACAGACTGGGCTATATATAAGCGCTTAGCATGTACATGTATGTATAAAGACACACACACACACACACA
>NC_091584.1:2958127-2960627 GCF_042767895.1 Penaeus vannamei | reverse complement strand
AATGTTGAGTTAATTAATAACGAGAGGGAAAGATGGTGTAGATGGTAATAGGTGGTTGCCATTGACAGGGTGCATGTGGTTTAGATTGCATGTGGTTTGATTGATAACGATGATGTCTTGTGTGTGTAAATCATGTAATATGATATAGGAAGGAGAATAATAATAGAAAGAATTAATTCATGAAGAGAGGGAAAGATGGTGTAGATTACAAGCCAATTAATGAGTTAAATAGATAACGATAAGAAATGATTGTGTGTAAAACAGGAAATACAGTATAGAAAGAATGAAGACGAATAAAAAGAATTCATTCATGTCAAGATATAAAAAATGGTAGTAATTGGTTGGCACTGATAGGTGGTTGTATGTGGTGTAGTTTACTAACCAACAAGTGGTTTGGACAAATAAAATAAAGTAATGAGAATAAGGATAATAAAAAAGAATTAATTTGTGACGAGAGGGAAAGTTGGTGTAGATAGTAGTAGGTGGTTGGCACTGACAAGTGGTGTAGTTTACTAACCAACAAGTGGGTTCGACAGAGACCGACACTTACTTACTTGTGAATAAAGTAGGAAATATAATAAAGAAATGAGAATGAGGATAAAAATAATTAATTCTTGACGAGAGAGAAAGATGGTGTAGATGGTAGCAGGTCGTTAGCATTGACAGGTGGTTACGTGTAGTGTAAATTACTATCCAACAATTTGGGGTAAATTGATAGCGATGGTGACTTGCGTGTAAATAGGAAATATAAAAAAGGAGTAAATTAATTATAAGAAAATAATTCTTGATGAAAGGGGAAGACGGTGTTGATGGTGGTGGTGGTAGATGGCAATGAGAGGCAGAATGTGATGTTGATTCCTTTACTTTGTGCTGAATAGATAATGATAATGAATTGTGTCTAAGACATGTAATTAAATTAGGTAGAGCTAAAGAGCTTCCAGCCTGCAACGCGAAATTCGAGTCCCGATTGGAAAGATTATTATTTATTCATCATATGAATGCGGTAGTGCATTACCCCATCTTTCACACACACACACACACACACACACACGAATATATATATATATATATATATATATATATATATATATATATATATATATATATATATATATATATATATATATATATATATATATATATATATATATATGTGTGTGTGTGTGTGTGTGTGTGTGTGTGTGTGTGTGTGTGTGTGTGTGTGTGGTGTGTGTGTGTGTCTCTCTTCTCTCTCTCTCCCTCTCTCTCTCTTTCTCTCACTCACTCTCTCTCTTTCTTTCTCTCTCTCTCTCTCTCTCTCTCTCTCTCTCTCTCTCTCTCTATATATATATATATATATATATATATATATATATATATATATATATATATATATATATATATATATATATATATATATATATATATATAAACGTGTACATATGTCGAGATCGTTAGTCCTTCGACATTTAAAAGATGCGTTAGGACTAATTGTAAAAACATATGGACTCCACTGAAACGTTTTGTTTTCGCATTTTTATATTTCAAAGGGCATGTCAATATAACAAAATTTAGTGTCATAACTGAATAAATGCATAAAAAAATTAACATATAAACTTGGACCTGGAACTAAATAAATGTAAATACAAAGTAGGCAAAATTTGGCTTTGAACGAAATGGTTCAAAAAGATCAGGAAACTAATTGAAAACAGCCGTTGAGACGAATGACGAAAATCAGTCCTAATAAAAAAAATCAAGTCCTTATATAAATCTTAACTGACAAGGAATTACTGTGAAAAAAGAGTTAGAGCGTGAGCTATCTTGTAAGACACAAGTGTGGTAAAAGAAGCGTGTTTGACAAGCCCTGAAGGGACAAAAGAATGTTGAAGGATGTGTGGAGAGGAAAAAAGGTGCGTATACATGTCTCTGTGCATGTGTTGTGTTGCATTCTTTATAGCAACACGAGATTTGTGCAGTTCGTGAGTTATTTTGCTTTGGAAGATAAACTCCTAGAGAGCTTCCAGCCTGCAAGTTTGAGTCCCGACTGGAAAGATTATTTATTCATCATATGAATGCGGTAGTGCATTACCCCATCTTTCACACACACACACTCACACACGAATATATATATATATATATATATATATATATATATATATATATATATATATATATATATTTATATGTGTGTGTGTGTGTGTGTGTGTGTGTGTGTGTGTGTGTGTGTGTGTGTGTGTTTGTCTCTCTCTGTCTCTCTCTCTCTCTCTCTGGCTCTTTCTCTTTCTCTCTCTCTCCCTCTCCCTCTCCCTCTCTCTCTCTCTCTCTCTCTCTCTCTCTCTCTCTCTCTCTCTCTCTCTCTCTCTCTCTCTCTCTCTCTCTCTCTCTCTCTCTCTCTCTCTCGCTCTCTCTCTCTCTCTCTCTCTCTCTCTCTCTCTCTCTCTCTCTCTCTCTCTCTCTCTCTCTCTCTCTGTCTCTCTCTCTCTCTCTCTCTCTCTCTCTCTCTCTCTCTCTCTCTCTCTCT
>NC_091584.1:2938127-2950627 GCF_042767895.1 Penaeus vannamei | reverse complement strand
AAGGAGGAGAATAAGAGAAGAAAGAGAGGAGAGAGTGAAAGGAGGAGAATAAGAGAAGAAAGTGAGGAGAGAGAGAAAGGAGGAGAATAAGAGAAGAAAGTGAGGAGAGAGAGAAAGGAGGAGAATAAGAGAAAAAGGTAAGGAAAGAGAGAAAGGAGGAGAATAAGAGAAGAAAGTGAGGAGAGAGAGAAAGGAGGAGAATAAGAGTAGAAAGTGAGGAGAGAGAGAAAGGAGGAGAATAAGAGAAGAGACCGAGGAAAGAGAGAAAGAAGGACAATAAGAGAGGAAAGAGAGGAGAGAGAGAAAGGAGGAGAATAAGAGAAGAAAGCGAGGAGAGAGAGAAAGGAGGAGAATAAGAGAAGAAGCGAGGAGAGAGAGAAAGGAGGAGAATAAGAGAAGAAAGTGAGGAGAGAGAGAAAGGAGGAGAATAAGAGAAGAAAGCGAGGAGAGAGAGAAAGGAGGAGAATAAGAGAAGAAAGTGAGGAGAGAGAGAAAGGAGGAGAATAAGAGTAGAAAGTGAGGAGAGAGAGAAAGGAGGAGAATAAGAGAAGAAACCGAGGAAAGAGAGAAAGGAGGAGAATAAGAGAGGAAAGAGAGGAGAAAATGAAAGGAGGAGAATAAGAGAAGAAAGTGAGGAGAGAGAGAAAGGAGGAGAATAAGAGAAGAAAGCGAGGAGAGAGAGAAAGGAGGAGAATAAGAGAAGAAAGCGAGGAGAGAGAGAAAGGAGGAGAATAAGAGAAGAAAGCGAGGAGAGAGAGAAAGGAGGAGAATAAGAGAAGAAAGCGAGGAGAGAGAGAAAGGAGGAGAATAAGAGAAGAAAGTGAGGAGAGAGAGAAAGGAGGAGAATAAGAGAAGAAAGCGAGGAAAGAGAGAAAGGAGGAGAATAAGAGAAGAAAGTGAGGAGAGAGAGAAAGGAGGAGATTAAGAGAAGAAAGCGAGGAAAGAGAGAAAGGAGGAGAATAAGAGAAGAAAGCGAGGAAAGAGAGAAAGGAGGAGAATAAGAGAAGAAAGCAAGGAAAGAGAGAAAGGAAGAGAATAGGAGAAGAAAGTGAGGAGAGAGAGAAAGGAGGAGAATAAGAATTCATTCATGAAGCGGATTAACTCGGCGAGCGGAGGTTATGGTCTTAATCGCATTAAGCTTTTGGCTCGAGAGCATGACACTGACAAAACAACAATAAACGCAAGTCAAAACAAAAACCGAGAATTTCCGATTACGTATAAACGTGGCATCGGTAACTTACTCTCTCTCTCTCTCTCTCTCTCTCTCTCTCTCTCTCTTTCTTTCTCTTTCTCTCTCTCTCTCTCTCTTTCTTTCTCTTTCTCTCTCTCTCTCTCTTTCTCTCTCTCTTTCTCTCTCTCTCTCTCTCTCTCTCTCTCTCTCTCTCTCTCTCTCTCTCTGTGTGTGTGTGTGTGTGTGTGTGTCTCACTCTCACTCTCTCCCTCCCTCTCTTCCTCCTCTCTCTCTCTTCCTCTTCCTCTATCTCCCTCCTACTCTCTCTCTCTTTTCCTACCTTTAGTGCTGTAATTTCTCCCACGTTAAAACGGTACCCGAGAGCGTCCCGTGAGACGGGGAGGAATTTCCGAAGTGGGGGAAGAATAGCCTTGTCTGTCTGTTTGTTTAGGCTCTTTGCTTCAGATGTCGTTTTTTTTCTTATGTATGTGCGTGTTTTTGTGTTTGTGTATCTGGTTCTGTGTGAAGGCGTTTGTGTGTATGGATTGGGATGGGAAAGGGGCGTGGCGATTCTCTCTCTCTCTCTCTGTCTCTCTCTTTCTTTCTTTCTCTCTCTCTCTCTCTCTCTCTCTCTCTCTCTCTCTCTATCCCCCTCTCTCTCTCTCCCTCCCTCCCTCCCTCCCTCCCCCGTACATCTCCCTCCTTTTCCAGTTCAACCTTTCTTTTTTATCCAAACAGCCGCGTAAGAGATAGTCTGACAGATGATAAAACTTTCATTCCGTCTCAGGTAGATGCCTCGCTCCCAGTGGGTCTTCGAACAAGGTTTTCTTGTCTCGGTGGGACGTCCTGAGAGCGTGACGTCCCGAGAGCGTGACGTCCCGAGAGCGTGACGTCCTAGCTCCTCGCCCTAGGAGGACAAGGGACGGGCGTCGTGTGGACGGTATACAGATGTACACGTTATCCTTTACCTGGTTTAGTTAACGTATTCACAGCTTTGTCGTTTTATTCGAGGTGAAGTAAAAGCATCCTGTCATATGTCTATTTTTCCTCCTTTCATGAATGGTTTAGAAGTCCCAGAGGAGAAACACATGAATGAAACAGAACGAAGTCCATTAATGGTTGAATGGCAGTGTTTGGGCGTTATTCAGACACACAGCTTTTATCTTCTATGTGTTCTTGGCATTTGGATTTCAATGATGCCTTTGTTCACTACCTTGTTTAGTTGACGTGTTCATCGCCCTGTCTTCTCACGCAAGATGAAGCACAACGCCAAATCAAATAGCTATTTTTCCTCGACTTATGGGCGTTATACAGATATACATCTCTTATCTTTTCCGTTTTCTTAGCATTTGGAAATACATTGCCTTGTTTAGTTCACGTATTTATTGCCTTGTCCTCTTGCGCAAGATGAAGCACAACGCCAGATCAAATATCTAGTCCATTAATGGTAAATTGGCAGCGTTTGGCCATTATAAAGATTTAAAAAAAAATCTTTTATGCATTCTTAGCATTTGGATTTTAATGAGGCTTTTGTACACTACCTTGTTTAGTTGACGTGTTCATCGCCCTGTCTTCTCACGCAAGATGAAGCACAACGCCAAATCAAACACCTATTTTTCCTCAACTTACGAAAGGTTAAGAATTCCCAAAGTAGAATCTGATGAATGAAAGAGAGCGAAGTCCATTCACGGTCGAGTGGCAGCGCACCTCCGACGCACGAGAACCTCCGACGCACGAGAACCTCCGACGCACGAGAACCTCCGACGCACGAGAACCTCCGACGCACGAGAACCTCCGACGCACGAGAACCTCCGACGCACGAGAACCTCCGACGCACGAGAACCTCCGACGCACGAGAACCTCCGACGCACGAGAACCTCCGACGCACGAGAACCTCCGACGCACGAGAACCTCCGACGCACGAGAACCTCCGACGCGAGACCCTAAGGCAGCGACGCAGGAGAAAGTCGTGTCTCGGCGAGCGTGTCATTCGTGCCTCGAAACCCGCACGCCCGAATGACTCGCGTTCGTAGGCGCACGGACGCGAACGAAGGAAGAGACGCACAAGGACACGCGAACAGAGGAAGAGACGCACAAAGACACGCGAACAGAGGAAGAGACGCACAAGGACACGCGAACAGAGGAAGAGACGCACAAGGACACGCGAACAGAGGAAGAGACGCACAAGGACACGCGAACAGAGGAAGAGACGCACAAGGACACGCGAACAGAGGAAGAGACGCACAAGGACACGCGAACAGAGGAAGAGACGCACAAGGACACGCGAACGAAGGAAGAGACGCACAAAGACACGCGAACAGAGGAAGAGACGCACAAAGACACGCGAACGAAGGAAGAAACGCTCAAGGACACGCGAACAGAGGAAGAGACGCACAAGGACACGCGAACGAAGGAAGAGACGCACAAAGACACGCGAACAGAGGAAGAGACGCACAAGGACACGCGAACGAAGGAAGAGACGCACAAGGACTCGCGAACAGAGGAAGAGACGCACAAGGACACGCGAACAGAGGAAGAGACGCACAAAGACACGCGAACAGAGGAAGAGACGCACAAAGACACGCGAACGAAGGAAGAGACGCACAAGGACACGCGAACAGAGGAAGAGACGCACAAGGACACGCGAACAGAGGAAGAGACGCACAAGGACACGCGAACAGAGGAAGAGACGCACAAGGACACGCGAACAGAGGAAGAGACGCACAAAGACACGCGAACAGAGGAAGAGACGCACAAGGACACGCGAACAGAGAAAGAGACGCACAAGGACACGCGAAAAGAGGAAGAGACGCACAAGGACACGCGAACAGAGAAAGAGACGCACAAGGACACGCGAAAAGAGGAAGAGACGCACAAGGACACGCGAACAGAGGAAGAGACGCACAAGGACACGCGAACAAAGGAAGAGACGCACAAGGACACGCGAACAGAGGAAGAGACGCACAAGGACACGCGAACAAAGGAAGAGACGCACAAGGACACGCGAACAAAGGAAGAGACGCACAAAGACACGCGAACAGAGGAAGAGACGCACAAGGACACGCGAACAGAGGAAGAGACGCACAAGGACACGCGAACAGAGGAAGAGACGCACAAGGACACGCGAACGAAGGAAGAGACGCACAAGGACACGCGAACAGAGGAAGAGACGCACAAAGACACGCGAACGAAGGAAGAGACGCACAAAGACACGCGAACAGAGAAAGAGACGCACAAAGACACGCGAACAGAGGAAGAGACGCACAAGGACACGCGAACAAAGGAAGAGACGCACAAGGACACGCGAACAAAGGAAGAGACGCACAAGGACACGCGAACGAAGGAAGAGACGCACAAAGACACGCGAACAGAGGAAGAGACGCACAAGGACACGCGAACAAAGGAAGAGACGCACAAGGACACGCGAACGAAGGAAGAGACGCACAAAGACACGCGAACAGAGGAAGAGACGCACAAGGACACGCGAACAGAGGAAGAGACGCACAAGGACACGCGAACGAAGGAAGAGACGCACAAGGACACGCGAAAAGAGGAAGAGACGCACAAGGACACGCGAACGAAGGAAGAGGCGCACAAAGACACGCGAACAGAGGAAGAGACGCACAAGGACACGCGAACAGAGGAAGAGACGCACAAGGACACGCGAACGAAGGAAGAGACGCACAAAGACACGCGAACAGAGGAAGAGACGCACAAGGACACGCGAACAAAGGAAGAGACGCACAAGGACACGCGAACGAAGGAAGAGACGCACAAGGACACGCGAACAGAGGAAGAGACGCACAAGGACACGCGAACGAAGGAAGAGGCGCACAAAGACACGCGAACAGAGGAAGAGACGCACAAAGACACGCGAACAGAGGAAGAGACGCACAAGGACACGCGAGCAGAGGAAGAGACGCACAAGGACACGCGAACAGAGGAAGAGACGCACAAGGACACGCGAACAGAGGAAGAGACGCACAAGGACACGCGAACGAAGGAAGAGACGCACAAGGACACGCGAACAGAGGAAGAGACGCACAAGGACACGCGAACAAAGGAAGAGGCGCACAAAGACACGCGAACAGAGGAAGAGACGCACAAAGACACGCGAACAGAGGAAGAGACGCACAAGGACACGCGAACAAAGGAAGAGACGCACAAGGACACGCGAACAGAGGAAGAGACGCACAAGGACACGCGAACGAAGGAAGAGACGCACAAGGACACGCGAACAGAGGAAGAGACGCACAAGGACACGCGAACGAAGGAAGAGGCGCACAAAGACACGCGAACAGAGGAAGAGACGCACAAAGACACGCGAACAGAGGAAGAGACGCACAAGGACACGCGAACAAAGGAAGAGACGCACAAGGACACGCGAACAGAGGAAGAGACGCACAAGGACACGCGAACAGAGGAAGAGACGCACAAGGACACGCGAACAGAGGAAGAGACGCACAAGGACACGCGAACGAAGGAAGAGACGCACAAGGACTCGCGAACAGAGGAAGAGACGCACAAGGACACGCGAACAGAGGAAGAGACGCACAAAGACACGCGAACAGAGGAAGAGACGCACAAGGACACGCGAACAGAGAAAGAGACGCACAAGGACACGCGAAAAGAGGAAGAGACGCACAAGGACACGCGAACAGAGAAAGAGACGCACAAGGACACGCGAAAAGAGGAAGAGACGCACAAGGACACGCGAACAGAGGAAGAGACGCACAAGGACACGCGAACAAAGGAAGAGACGCACAAGGACACGCGAACAGAGGAAGAGACGCACAAGGACACGCGAACAAAGGAAGAGACGCACAAGGACACGCGAACAAAGGAAGAGACGCACAAAGACACGCGAACAGAGGAAGAGACGCACAAGGACACGCGAACAGAGGAAGAGACGCACAAGGACACGCGAACAGAGGAAGAGACGCACAAGGACACGCGAACGAAGGAAGAGACGCACAAGGACACGCGAACAGAGGAAGAGACGCACAAAGACACGCGAACGAAGGAAGAGACGCACAAAGACACGCGAACAGAGAAAGAGACGCACAAAGACACGCGAACAGAGGAAGAGACGCACAAGGACACGCGAACAAAGGAAGAGACGCACAAGGACACGCGAACAAAGGAAGAGACGCACAAGGACACGCGAACGAAGGAAGAGACGCACAAAGACACGCGAACAGAGGAAGAGACGCACAAGGACACGCGAACAAAGGAAGAGACGCACAAGGACACGCGAACGAAGGAAGAGACGCACAAAGACACGCGAACAGAGGAAGAGACGCACAAGGACACGCGAACAGAGGAAGAGACGCACAAGGACACGCGAACGAAGGAAGAGACGCACAAGGACACGCGAAAAGAGGAAGAGACGCACAAGGACACGCGAACGAAGGAAGAGGCGCACAAAGACACGCGAACAGAGGAAGAGACGCACAAGGACACGCGAACAGAGGAAGAGACGCACAAGGACACGCGAACGAAGGAAGAGACGCACAAAGACACGCGAACAGAGGAAGAGACGCACAAGGACACGCGAACAAAGGAAGAGACGCACAAGGACACGCGAACGAAGGAAGAGACGCACAAGGACACGCGAACAGAGGAAGAGACGCACAAGGACACGCGAACGAAGGAAGAGGCGCACAAAGACACGCGAACAGAGGAAGAGACGCACAAAGACACGCGAACAGAGGAAGAGACGCACAAGGACACGCGAGCAGAGGAAGAGACGCACAAGGACACGCGAACAGAGGAAGAGACGCACAAGGACACGCGAACAGAGGAAGAGACGCACAAGGACACGCGAACGAAGGAAGAGACGCACAAGGACACGCGAACAGAGGAAGAGACGCACAAGGACACGCGAACAAAGGAAGAGGCGCACAAAGACACGCGAACAGAGGAAGAGACGCACAAAGACACGCGAACAGAGGAAGAGACGCACAAGGACACGCGAACAAAGGAAGAGACGCACAAGGACACGCGAACAGAGGAAGAGACGCACAAGGACACGCGAACGAAGGAAGAGACGCACAAGGACACGCGAACAGAGGAAGAGACGCACAAGGACACGCGAACGAAGGAAGAGGCGCACAAAGACACGCGAACAGAGGAAGAGACGCACAAAGACACGCGAACAGAGGAAGAGACGCACAAGGACACGCGAACAAAGGAAGAGACGCACAAGGACACGCGAACAGAGGAAGAGACGCACAAGGACACGCGAACAGAGGAAGAGACGCACAAGGACACGCGAACAGAGGAAGAGACGCACAAGGACACGCGAACGAAGGAAGAGACGCACAAGGACTCGCGAACAGAGGAAGAGACGCACAAGGACACGCGAACAAAGGAAGAGACGCACAAGGACACGCGAACAGAGGAAGAGACGCACAAGGACACGCGAACAGAGGAAGAGACGCACAAGGACACGCGAACAGAGGAAGAGACGCACAAAGACACGCGAACAGAGGAAGAGACGCACAAGGACATGCGAACAGAGGAAGAGACGCACAAGGACACGCGAACAGAGGAAGAGACGCACAAGGACACGCGAACAGAGGAAGAGACGCACAAGGACACGCGAACGAAGGAAGAGACGCACAAAGACACGCGAACAGAGGAAGAGACGCACAAGGACACGCGAACAGAGGAAGAGACGCACAAGGACACGCGAACAGAGGAAGAGACGCACAAGGATACGCGAACAGAGGAAGAGACGCACAAGGACACGCGAACAGAGGAAGAGACGCACAAGGACACGCGAACAGAGGAAGAGACGCACAAAAACACGCGAACAGAGGAAGAGACGCACAAGGACACGCGAACGAAGGAAGAGACGCACAAAGACACGCGAACAGAGGAAGAGACGCACAAGGACACGCGAACAAAGGAAGAGACGCACAAAGACACGCGAACAGAGGAAGAGACGCACAAGGATACGCGAACAGAGGAAGAGACGCACAAGGACACGCGAACAGAGGAAGAGACGCACAAAAACACGCGAACAGAGGAAGAGACGCACAAGGACACGCGAACGAAGGAAGAGATGCACAAGGACACGCGGACGAAGGAAGAGACGCACAAAGACACGCGAACAGAGGAAGAGACGCACAAGGACACGCGAACAGAGGAAGAGACGCACAAGGACACGCGAACAGAGGAAGAGACGCACAAGGATACGCGAACAGAGGAAGAGACGCACAAAAACACGCGAACAGAGGAAGAGACGCACAAGGACACGCGAACGAAGGAAGAGATGCACAAGGACACGCGGACGAAGGAAGAGACGCACAAGGACACGCGAACAAAGGAAGAGACGCACAAGGACACGCAAACAAGAGACAAACGCACGCACACACGCTCACACAAAGCGACGCTGGGGGAAAGTTGGCTAAATAAACATTGCACGGTCTCTCTCCCCTTGCTCTCTCTCTCTCTCCTCTCTCTCCTTTCTTCGAGGCTTCTCTCGTCTCTTCTTCCCTCTCCGCTCTTTCGTCTTCCTTGTTTATTTCCCTACTCTCTCTCTCTCTCTCTCTCTCTCTCTCTCTGTCTCTCTCTCTCTCTCTCACTCTTTCTCTCTCTCTCTCTCTCTCTCTCTCTGTCTCTCTCTCTCTCTCTCTCTCTCTCTTCGTCACTCACTCCTTTCTCCAAGGCTTCTCTTGTCGCTCCTTCTCTCTCCTCTTTCGACCTCCTTGTTCATTTTCTTACTCCGTTATTGTTCCTCTATCCCTCTTTCGTCTCCGTGTATTTTCGTCTTCTTCTTCTTCTTCTTCTTCTTTCTTTCTTTCTTTTTGTCTGCCACTATCCGCCATTTTGTCCTCTCCGATGTTTTCTCATTCATTTCTCCCTTTTTCACTCCTTTCTTCGTAACGGCTTACATTTATTAATGTAATATAATATATCTGAACCAAAATTTAATCTTATATAATTGATTTACCTTGAATATGATTTTGAATTCAGCTAACAAGCCTTACACTATTTATCATAGCATATCTTAACCGCGTTTTATACACTAATCTATAATCTTCAAATCTTACCCATACCCATTGTAATACAGCCAGAACTATCAATTCTTTCTCTATACTATATCAATCACAAATCAAGATTTCTTAGATCATAATAACCTTGTCAAAGCTCGTGAAATTCGTCTAGGCTTTAGACCAAACTAGATTTTTTTTTCTATATCAATTCTATTCAAAACTAAATCTCATACAGTCTAAAGGCGAATTGTCTCATGAAGGTCATTTCAAAGTTCGTCTAAGCTTAAGCTCGGATGAACAGTCTATTCATAGCGAAGACTGAGCTAGTCATATTGTTTAGTCCTCTATTGTAATAAGGACCATAATTCTACGTTAATAACACTCGGTACAATATAAGGTAACATTAACTCATCTAACTTTACGCGCTATGGGGTGCACTTAACGCGCCTCTCATAACACATAAGCTCAATCAAAACACTTACTACACTCGTTTCGTATTGTGTCTTGGCAGGATTTTTACATTTGTCTGTAAAAAACGCGTAGAAAGGTAAAATTAAATGGGGAGAATTATTAATTATAAAAGAGAAAAGCGTAGAAAAGTCAAATTAAATCATGAGAATTATTAATCATAAACTAGAAAAAAGTTAAAAAGTCAAATCAAATCATGAGAATTATTTATTAAAATCTAGAAACGCGTAGAAAAGTCAAATTAAATGGGGAGAATTATTAATCATAGACTAGAAACAAGTTAAAAAGTCAAATTAAATCATGAGAATTATTAATTATAAACTAGAAACGCGTAGAAAAGTCAAATTAATTCATGAGAATTAATAATCAACTAGAAACAAGATGAAAAGTCAAATCAAATCATGAGAATTATTGATTATAAACTAAAAACAAGTTGAGAAGTCACATTAAATCATAAGAATTTTCAATCATAACCTAGAAACAAGTTGAAAAGTCAAATTAAATGGTAAGAATTATTAATCATAAACTAGAAACAAGTTAAAAAGTCAAATTAAATCATGAGAATTATTAATCATAAACTAGAAACAAGATGAAAAGACAAATTACATCATGAGAAATATTGATTACAAAGAGACATCGGTACATTACACACAAGAAATAAACTCCTCTCTAGGTCGTAACAATAAAATGAATAAGACTTTTTAAGACTTTTTAGCATCATTTTCTGTGGTACTTTGTCGGCGAGTTGTGTTTCATCTCGTATTTCGGTTTAATTAGGTCAGCTTCCCTAATTTTCTTTACCTTACGTTTACCTAGCATCAACGTCTTGGACAAAGTAATCTAATATTTTTAAGATTGTCTGATTTAGTCATACAGCGTCTCAAAGGAAAAGTAAACTGTTATAAAAAAATAAACAAATAAATAAATAAATAGAACATTGTTTTAAGCACATACACACACACACCTAAGGACACATGAAATACAAAGGTATACAGCACTAAGGTATACACAAATGAGGTAGAAAACAAACATCGTTTTTTTTCCAATAAGAGACCTTTATCTCCCTTTTTTTCCTTTTCCTTTTTCTTTTCCTTTTAGAAAAGAATGTATGGAAGGGAAACAAGAGGCGAAAGAAAATACCCAAGTTTACAGGTAGGAGATATGCACGAAGTACCGCCATGTATGTCCCGAATGACCGGCCTTAACGGAGATAGGACGTGGGGGAAGCAACCCGAGGAGATGGTCTGTGCTTGCTTTTACGATGAAGGACGCAAGCACATCCTCCGAGCGTTGTAGTGAGCGAGGAACAACGAAGCTGCGAAGGGAGGGGGAAGGCAAACTGGCCGAGGATGCGTGGAGAAGGATAAGACGCAGGACTTTGCTTCTCCTTTACTGAGGGGAGAGAGGGAGAGGGAGAGTCATCCGTGGGAGGCAGAGTCTGTGCAAGGGAGAGTCGGTTCTAAGAAGAGTTGGGGATCAGGAGAGAGAAAGCCGAGGTTTCTAAATAGGCTTTAAAAAAAAGTTCCTGGGAAGAAAATCGGGTTTTATTTAAAATGTGACTTTCAAGATAGGTAATAGTGTCTTCAAATATTACTGAGTACCGGGTTCTTATAGGGAGAAAAAAAAATATGTATATATATATATATATATATATATATATATATATATATATATATATATATATATATATATATATATATATATATATATATATAAATATATATGTATATATATATATATATATATATATATATATATATATATATATATATATATATATGTGTGTGTGTGTGTGTGTGTGTGTGTGTGTGTGTGTGTGTGTGTGTGTGTGTGTGTGTGTGTGTGTGTGTGTGTGTTTGTGTGTGTGTGTGTGCGTGTGTATTAGAGTATTTACATTGATTTGCTTTTAATATTCTTTAGGTGGAGATGCTAATCTGGTTAGAAATCCAACCAATGTGACAGTGAAAATTTATCTATTTGCTTTTCGAAGAAATTATATAAAGAGAATACGGAGTAAAATCTCCCATACTCGAGTGGCCAAGATCTTGTGTTAGGAAAAGGAAGGACAATAACTCGTAGAATGCCAATGTTATTAGAAAAAATAAGAACACAGACGAGAGTTATTGGAAAGAAATAACTGTAACTTATAAGTATATATATGAAGAGAGAATTAGAGAGAAACACCACTCCCCTCTCCCCTGCCCCATACACACAAACGCCTCCACACACAACCAAATAAACAAACATAAACAAACACACACATACATAAGAAAAAAAACGACAACATCCGAAGCAAAGAGCCGAAACAAACAGACAGACAAGGCTATTCTTCCCCCACTTCGGAAATTCCTCCCCGTCTCCTGGGACGCTCTCGGGTTCCGTTTTAACGTGGGAGAAATTACAGCACTAAAGATAGGAAAAGAGAGGGAGAGAAAGGGAGGGGGAGAGAGAGAGAGAAGGAGAGGGGAAGAGGAAGAGAGAGAGAGAGAGGTAGACAGACAGACATACAGACAGACAGACAGACAGACAGAGGAAGAGAGGGATGGAGAGAGAAAGAGAGAGAGAGAGAGGGGGGAAGGGGAAGGGAGAGAGAGAAAAAGAAGAAAGAAAGAGACAGAAAAAAAGAAAAAAGAAAGACAGAGACTTTAGAAAGATAAAAATAAACAAAGACCTCTGGACTGAGTGACTTTACAAGCCAAGCCAAAGATTACAATACAATACCCACGAAATTTCTAAGAAAAAACGAAAAAAATGTATTCCGGATGGGTCTTGCTTGTGATATCCATCTAGGTCAGAGAGAAGGAAATTGTGTGATAAATAGCCGGAAACTGGACATGGCCCCGAAACCGTACATATGA
>NC_091584.1:2915627-2918127 GCF_042767895.1 Penaeus vannamei | reverse complement strand
GAGAATTAAAAAAAAGATAGACAACGTCAGCACAAAGTGTGAACAACTCAAGATCATATAACGAACAGTCATAAGAAATATGTATTTTTTCAATACAATAAGACATTACTTATCAACAGGACAAGAAGTAACAGAAGATTTATCCAAGACCAAGATGAGAAAGTAATAATACCGATACACAAAAAAAATTACTTAAAAACAAGATAAGAAACTAAAACACTATTTTACTTAAGAAAGAGATAAGAAGATTACAAAAACAACACCAAAATTTACTTTAAAACGATAAGAAAATATACTATTTTACTTAAGAAAGAGATAAGAAGATTACAAAAACAAAACCAAAAATTTACTTAAGATCAGGATAAGAAAAGAAGAATAGCACAACACTAAGATTTTGATAAAGAGCAAGATAAGAAATTAATTTCACAATACTCAAGAATTACCCAAGATGAAAATAAAACAATACAAGCAAATAACAATCTCTCAATCTATATGTATCTATCTATCTTTTTCTCTTTCCCTTTTCCTCTCTCCTTCTTTCTCCCTCTATCCCTCTCCCTCTTCTTCCCTTCCTTCCTCTCACCCTCTCCTTTCCTTTGCCTTTTCTTCTCTCCCTCTCTCTCTCTCCCTTCTTCCTTTTCTCTCCTTCCCTTCCTCCCTCTCGCTCTTTCTCCTTCCCTTCCCTCCCTCCCTCTTTCTCCCTCTCCCTCCCTTCCCTCCCTCCCTCTCTTTCCCTCCCTCCTTCTCTGCCTCCCTCTCCCTCTTCCTCCCTTCCTCTCCTTCTTTCCCTCCCTCTCCTTCTCCCTGTCCCTCTCCCCCTTCCTCTCCCTCTTTCCCTCTCCCTCCCTCTCCCCCTCTCTCCCTCTCTCTCCCTCACCAAGACCTTCCCCAAGACACGTAAACACCAACACTAACACACGCACAGACGAGCGATGATAATGAAGCGACGAAGAACCCTGAACTCTTCAATGCTGACGCTGACAGGAGCGGCGTGTCAGCCAACCGCCGTCAGCCGCACCGCAGCCGTCGCATTAAAGTGGAAGGCCGATATGAAACGGACACTTCAGCGCCACTTGGTTCGGGGCTGAGGAAGTGTCGCCGAGGTTGGGGTTTCACTTTTTTTTTTTTTAATTATTATTATTATTTATTATTTTCTTCTTGTTCTTGTTCTTGTTTTAGTTGTTGTTGTTGTTCTTTTCTCTGGTCCTTTACTCTTGTTTTTTTCTCGCGTTATCTTTTTTTCGTTTTTTTTTCTCTCTTTTTTTTATCTCTCTCTCTCTTTTTCTGTTAATTTTCCCTTGATTTCGTATTTTTCTGAATGTTTACTGACATGCGTGTTTGCTATCTTTATGTTTCTCTCTCTCCCTTTCTCTCTTTATTTACGTCTTTCTCTTTCTCTTTTCTTTTTCTCGTTCTCTTTCTTATTTTCTTTTTCTCTTTCTCTCCCTCTCTCCCTCTTCCCATTCTCTTTCTTTCTTCTTCCTTTTTTTCTTCCTTCTCTTTCCTTTTTCCTTTTTCTTTCTATTCCTCTTATTCTTTCTCTTTCTCTATCTCTTCCTCTCTCTTTTTCTCTTTCTATTTCTCTTATTCTCTTGCTCTCTCTCTTATTCTCTTTCCCTCTCTCTTAATTCTTATTATTCACTCTCCCTCTCACTTAATTCTTATTATCCTCTGTTTTTTTTCTCTCTTAATTCTTATTATCCTCTATTTTTTTCTCTCTTAATTCTTATTATCCTCTATTTCTTTCTTTTTTTTTCAAAGCTCCACCACAGCGAATAGAGCAGGAAAATGTCCCACGCCCACTAAATGCAATTGCAACAGCAACGGCAGATTCAGCATAACATTACTAATTAATATCTGTCCCTAAAATTTTATTCATACGGATAACAACTCTCACACGAAAATAACGTATCAATAAAAAGCTGGTCTGTATTTCGTATTTCAAAAGGGAGGACAGGGACTATATGTTGTGAATATCTTTTTAGGTTTTTGGATAATGTTTTATGGGAAGAGGTAGGTTTGATGATGATGATGATGATGATGATTTTGATATTGGTAGGGATGGAAATGATGATGATGGTGGTGATGATGGTGATTATTATGATGTTGATGATGATGTGATGATGATGATGATGGTGATGATGTGATGTTGATGTAGATGATGTTAATGTTAATGTTGATGTTGACGTTGTTGTTGATGATGGTGATGATGATGATGATGATGAGGAGGAGGAAGAAGAGGAGGAAGATAATGGTACTAGTGGTTATAATGATTATCAAAATAATGGAAACAATAATAATGAAAATCATGATAATGAAAAGATAAAGACATTAATGGCAATGATGACTACAGTAATGATAGTATTAGCAACAAAAGCAATAATAATGATAGTAATGGAGATATGAATGGCATATTAACAACAGCTGCCGCCGACGGGGACGCATAGCCTTCTCCACCCGTCGTTTCCAGCCACGAGGGGCCCCCTTGGCGATCCATCTT
>NC_091584.1:2895627-2905627 GCF_042767895.1 Penaeus vannamei | reverse complement strand
TAATAAAGTGAGTAAGAAAGAGCATCACAAAATAATAATAATAATAATAATAATAATAATAATAATAATAATAATAATAATAATAATAATAATAATAATAATAATAAAGTGAGTAAGAAAGAGCATCACAAAATAATAATAATAATAATAATAATAATAATAATAATAATAATAATAATAATAATAATAATAATAATAATAATAATAAATGAGTATGAAAGAGCATCACAAAATAATAATAATAATAATAATAATAATAATAATAATAATAATAATAATAATAATAATAATAATAATGATAATAATAAAGTGATTAAGAAAGAGCATCACAAAATAATAATAATAATAATGATAATAATGATAATAATAATAATAATAATAAAGTGAGTAAAAAAGAGCATCGCAAAATAATAATAATAATAATAATAATAATAATAATAATAATAATAATAATAATAATGATAATAATAATAAAGTGAGTAAGAGAGATCATCGCAAAATGATAATAATAATAATAATAATAATAATAATAATAATAATAATAATAATAATAATAATAATAATAATGATAATAAAGTGAGTAAGAAAGAGCATAACAAAATAATAATAATAATAATGATAATAATAATAATAATAATAATAATAATAATAATAATAATAATAATAATAGTAATAATAATAATAAAGTGAGTAAGAAAGAGCATCACAAAATAATAATAATAATAATAATAATAATAATAATAATAATAATAATAATAATGATAATAATAATAATAATGATAATAATAAAGTGAGTAAGAAAGAGCATCACAAAATAATAATAATAATAATAATAATAATGATAATAATAATAATGATAATAATAATAATAATAATAATAATAATAATAATAATAAAGTGAGTAAGAAAGAGCATCACAAAATAATAATAATAATAATAATAATAATAATAATAATAATAATGATAATAATAATAATAATAATAATAATAATAAAGTGAGTAAGAAAGAGCATCACAAAATAATAATAATAATAATAATAATAATAATAATAATAATAATAATAATAATAATAATAATAATAATAATAATAATAATAATAATAATAATAATAATAATAATAATAATAATAATAAAGTGAGTAAGAAAGAGCATCACAAAATAATAATAATAATAATAATAATAATAATAATAATAATAATAATAATAATAATAATAAAGTGAGTAAGAAAGAGCATCACAAAATAATAATAATAATAATAATAATAATAATAATAATAATAATAATAATAATAATAATAATAAAGTGAGTAAGAAAGAGCATCACAAAATAATAATAATAATAATAATAATAATAATAATAATAATAATAATAAAGTGAGTAAGAAAGAGCATCACAAAATAATAATAATAATAATAATAATAATAATAATAATAATGATAATAATAATAAAGTGAGTAAGCATGAGCATCACAAAATAATAATAATAATAATGATAATAATAATAATAATAATAATGATAATAGTAATAAAGTGAGTAAGCGAGCATCGCAAAATAATAATAATAATAAAGAAGAATTTAGAGAAGGACAATAGTTTGAGCAATTAGACTTATATCATATCAATAGATCATATCAACGGATTGATAGAGCATCGCAGAATAATAATAATAATAATAATGATAATAATAATAATAATAATAATAATAATAATAATAATAATAATAATAATAATAATAATAATAATAATAATAATAATAATAATAAAGAAGAATTTAGAGAAGGACAATTGCTCGAGCGATTAGACTTACATGATATAAATAGATAGATGGATTGATAGGAAGATAATTAGACAGATCGTCTGATAGATAGATAGACAGACGCCTGATAGATAGATAGATCGCCTCATAGATAGATAGATCACCTGGTAGATAGATAGATCGACTGATAGATAGATAGATCGCCTGATAGATAGATAGATCGACTGATAGATAGATAGATAGATAGGTCGCCTGATAGATAGATAGATCGCCTCATAGATAGATAGATCGTCCGATAGATAGATAGATCGACTGATAGATAGATAGATCGCCTGATAGATAGATAGATCGCCTCATAGATAGATAGATCGCCTCATAGATAGATAGATCGCCTCATAGATAGATTGATCGCCTCATAGATAGATAGATCACCTGGTAGATAGATAGATCGACTGATAGATAGATAGATCGCCTGATAGATAGATAGATCGACTGATAGATAGATAGATCGCTTCATAGATAGATAGATCACCTGATAGATGGATAGATCGCCTCATAGATAGATAGATCGCCGATAGATAGATAGATCACCTCATAGATAGATAGATCGCCTCATAGATAGATAGATCGCCTCATAGATAGATAGATCGACTGATAGACAGATCGCCTCATAGATAGATAGATCGCCTCATAGATAGATAGATCGACTGATAGATAGATAGATCGCCTGATAGATAGATAGATCGCCTGATAGATAGATAGATCGCCTCATAGATAGATAGATCACCTGATAGATAGATAGATCGCCTGATAGATAGATAGATCGCCTCATAGATAGATAGATCACCTGATAGATAGATAGATCGCCTGATAGATAGATAGATCGCCTCATAGATAGATAGATCGCTTCATAGATAGATAGATCGCCTGATAGATAGATAGATCGACTGATAGACAGATCGCCTCATAGATAGATAGATCGCCTCATAGATAGATAGATCGACTGATAGATAGATAGATCGCCTGATAGATAGATAGATCGACTGATAGACAGATCGCCTCATAGATAGATAGATCGCCTCATAGATAGATAGATCGACTGATAGATAGATAGATCGCCTGATAGATAGATAGATCGCCTGATAGATAGATAGATCGCCTGGTAGATAGATAGATCGACTGATAGATAGATAGATCGACTGATAGATAGATGAATCGCCTGATAGATAGATATATCGCCTCATAGATAGATAGATCGCTTCATAGATAGATAGATCGCCTGATAGACAGATCGCCTGATAGATAGATAGATCGCCTGATAGATAGATAGATCGACTGATAGACAGATCGCCTCATAGATAGATAGATCGCCTGATAGATAGATAGATCGACTGATAGACAGATCGCCTCATAGATAGATAGATCGCCTCATAGATAGATAGATCGCCTGATTGATAGATATATCGCCCGATAGATAGATAGATCGCCTCATAGATAGATAGATCGACTGATAGATAGATAGATCGACTGATAGATAGATGAATCGCCTGATAGATAGATATATCGCCTCATAGATGGATAGATCGCCTCATAGATAGATAGATAGATCGACTGGTAGATAGATAGATCGCCTCATAGATAGATAGATCGCCTGGTAGATAGATAGATCGCCTGATAGATAGATAGATCGCCTCATAGATAGATAGATAGATCGACTGGTAGATAGATAGATCGCCTCATAGATAGATAGATAGATCGACTGGTAGATAGATAGATCGCCTCATAGATAGATAGATCGCCTGGTAGATAGATAGATCGACTGATAGATAGATAGATCGACTGATAGATAGATAGATCGCCTGATAGATAGATAGATCGCCTCATAGATAGATAGATCGCCTGGTAGATAGATAGATCGACTGATAGATAGATGAATCGCCTGATAGATAGATATATCGCCTCATAGATGGATAGATCGCCTCATAGATAGATAGATAGATCGACTGGTAGATAGATAGATCGCCTCATAGATAGATAGATCGCCTCATAGATAGATAGATCACCTCATAGATAGATAGATCGCCTCAGAGATAGATAGATGAATTCGTAATTAGATGGATAGACGAATAAATATATCAATAATAACCTCTATATAATGAAGAGTTAGAAAGATTCGGTATTAAGAGTTTTGTCAAGGAATGTTAGAAAGATTAGCAATTGAATCATGGTAGTTAATGTTAAAAAGATTGGGAGATTGGTTGGAATCCTGGCAAGGACTGTTTAAAAAAATAGATAAATAAAAAAATAATAATTGTAATATTGTAATGACTGTTTGAGTAATTATGGGACAGACATACATTATGGTAATTATTTGATAATTGTTTTTGTGTTATTGTAAATACCTGGAAAGCCTGAAAGAATAATTAAATTGATGTAATGATTATCAGAGCAATTCTAGTTCCTGTAGAAGGTAAGAAAATCTGTTGAATAACAAGAAAGACAAAGAAATTTTTAAAACATGGAAAATAATGATAAGTGAAACTGGAGGAAAGTAATATATAAAAAAAATGCAAAGACGAAGAAAAAAATCGTATATCGAGAAAGGGGGAGAAAGAAAAAAGAATTAAAACGAAATGAAAGAAAAATTAAGAAAAAAAACGAAATAAAAAAGAGTAAGTAAGGAAAAAATGAAATAGGAGAAAACGTGAAAACGTCGAAATGAAGGAAAGAAAAACAATAAAAGATACGAAATAAAAGAACGAAAAAGAAATAGAAAACAATGAAAAAGATAAAGAGAAAATAGAAAAAATGCGAAATAAAAGAAAAAAATAGAAAAAGACAAAATGAAAAGGGGGAAAATTAACAATACGAAGTGAAAGAACGAAAAAATTGGAAAAAGATGAAACGAAAAAAAAAAAAAATGGAAAAGACAAAATGAAGAAAAGAGTTGGATTTATCAGATAACACGTACACACACAGGCACACACACACACACACACTCACGCACAAACATACATATGCACAAACATACACACACGCACATGCACACACACACACACATACACACGCACACATACACACACGCACATGCACACACATACACACACACATACACACGCACACATACACACACGCACATGCACACACATACACACACACATACACACGCACACATACACACACGCACATGCACACACACACATACATGGACTCTTCCTTTCCAAAATGGAAGAATAAACCGAAATAAAAAAGTTTTAGAATTTCCCAAGTCCGAGGACAACGAAACAGGATAAAGAAGATATTTTTTAACGAAAAAAATGTATATAATATTACGTAAGATCATGAGATATGATATACTAAAATTATATTATTTTATTCACATATATACAGGGCTTATGTAACTTAATCCACAAATAAGATCACTCAACTCAAAGATAATCGTATTGAATCCACACATAAGATTGCATTTAATAAAAAAAAATTAATAATAAGAATAAAAATAAAAAAATAAAAAAATATCATCAAGTATAATCCACTTATGAAAAGATGAAACAACTTAACCCACACAGGTGATTATACGACCCAATCCACATGTTAAATGGGAGAAGCTTTTCCACGTGTGATATGCAGATGTCCTTCCCCTTCTCTGTCACTATTGAAACATCTTTCTTTTGATGTTTAAATAGAAAAAAAATGTGTCAGACCCGTGGAGTTATCTTATGAATATACAAAAGGGGAATGACTGTGCTTATGTAGGGGAACTGTGCAGCACTTGGTTAATGCTGAGTCATGCTGTTTGTGTTGTAAAATTTACCTGGTATTGATTTATACCTGTGTTTATTAGTGTGGACGGGTGTGTGTATGTTCGGATGCATATAAAGAAAAGTTTATATAGTGCATTTTGGGTAGGTTCGAGCGTGTGTGTGTGTGTGTGTGTGTGTGTGTGTGTGTGTGTGTGTGTGTGTGTGTGTGTGTGTGTGTGTGTGTGTGTGTGTGTGTGTGTGTGTGTGTGTGTGTGTGTGTGTATCTAGCTCTCATTCTCTCTTTGTGTGTGTTTGTTTATGTGTATATGCATGAGTATGTGAGCGTTTTATATATTAAAAAATGTAAATGCATATATACTTATTGTCTATGGAAACGCAGCTTCCGTTTGATTTCCAACCATCATGGCTGCTGAACAGGAATCGTAATTTCAAAAAAAATAACAAAAACAATTAATTATTCATTATTGTCCTTGTGCCGTATGCCTGGCAAACTGTTTCGGAACTAGACACTGCTTTAGCAATTGAAGCAATTAAGTCAGACAAAATTCAGAGTGTGTGTCTATATATAGGTGTGTGTGTGTGTGTGCGTTTGTGTGTGTGCTTGTGTGTGTGTGTGTGCGTGTGTGTGTGTGCGTGTGTGTGTATGTGTGTGTGTGTGTGTGTGTGTGTGTGTGTGTGCGTGTGTGTGTATGTGTGTGTGTGTGTGTGTGTGTGTGTGTGTGTGTGTGTAGAGTAAAATTGTAAATTAGAAGGCTGCACAATCACCACGACCAATATATCACACGTCTTGTACTCTTGTCTTGGAAGCCACTCAAAAAATCTGAAATTATTATTGTTATTATTGTTGGTTTTAGTATTTTCATTGGTAATGTTATTCTCATGATTTATATTTTTAGTGTGATTATTTTCAGTGCTATTACAGCAACATATATATATACTATAATTAGTATCTGTACCTCCCTATTAGCAACAAAAACATATAGAATTGATCAGCATTATCATTTTCACAATCATTGATATCTTAAAGATATGTATAACCTTTATTTACGTCCTTGATAAAATGAAAACAGAGTATAAATGTCTTGCAAATATGCTATTACAAATATTATAAGCACTGCAGGTCAGTATCATACTTATTAAGTAATAGCTAACAATGTTAAAGTAAAAAAAAATAGTATGATTATACAATGTTGCGGAAATACCTAATTCATATCCCTAAATTTATAAAAATATGAATAACATTTTTTATATATATTTTACACATGAATCGAAATAACGCTCATAATTAATGCACTTATACACGTGCATGATAGCCAAAGGCAAAAATTATATAATGTGAAAAAACACTCACACACATCACACACGGGCAAAAATGATAAAACACTGAAACATAAGAATTTATATATATATATATATATATATATATATATATATATATATATATATATATATATATATATATATATATATATATATATATATGTATATATATATATATATATATATATATATATATATATATATATATATATATATATATATATATATATATATATATATATATATATGTATGTATGTATGTATATATATATATATATATATATATATATATATATATATATATATATATATATATATATATATATATATATATATATATATATATATACATAAATATACATATATATTTTTTTTTCTTTTTTTTTTTTTTACATGTCGATCAATAATAATAATAACAGTACTACTACAGCTTTAATAATATTGATGATGATGATAATAAAAGTGTTGATGATCATATTAATAATGATTTTATTCATGATAACAATATTGATGTTACTTATGATAATTATAATTATAATGAAAATAGCGATAACATTAATAATAACAATAACAATGATAATGATAATGTTAACAACAATAATAATAATGATAATGATATCAATAACAACAATAAAAACAACAATTATGGTCAAAATAAAAGTAATACTGATAATAACAATAATGATTATAATAACAATAATATTAATGATAACGATAATAATAGTAATAACAATAGTTATCAATATCATTGTTATTATCATTATCAGTATCATTATCATCATCATTATCATCATTATTATTGTTATTGTTATTATTATAATGATAATGGTAATAATATTAAAAAAGCAATAGACGATAATGAAATAATAATACGGATGATTATGATAATGGTAATAAATGTTACTATCATTATTTTCATTATCATTATTATTTTCATCATTATTATAATAAGAAGAAAAAATATGACATTAATAATAAACACGATAATGGTAATGATGATAATGGAGAGGTAGATAATGATAATGAACATAATAATAATAATAATTGAAGCAATATTGATAATAATAATGAAGAGGTAGAAATTGATAATGATAATAATAATACCCTAATGATAATTGTAATAATGATAATGATAATAATAATAAGTATGATAAGTATAATGATAATGATACTGATAAAAAGGAATAATATATATAATGCAATGATTATGATAATTATAAAAATTACCATTATTATTATCATAATCATTATCATCATTATTATCATTATTATTATTATGATTAGAATAATGATACTGATAATAATGATGACAATACAATAATAGCAATGTTGATGATAATTATAATAATAATGATGATAATGGTAACAATGATAATAATAATGAAAAATAAAAATCATAATAATGATGAATAATAATATTCATGATAATAATAAATAATGGTAATAATTAGTGATAATAATGATGATTATGTGATAATAATAATAATGATAATAATAATACTAGCAATAATCATACAAACAATGATAATAATGATAAAAATAAAAAATAACAACAACAATAGCAATAACAAAAATACATTGAAATAGAAAATAAGGAAACCAAAAACTTAGAGAACAGAAAAAGAAAAAAAATCAGCGCAGTACTTACCTCGCCACATCAGCGCCACCCATAGAAATTGACCTCGTTTGACCTCACTTTAAAACTCGACCTGCTTCGGGTATTTCACTTTCGTTAATGGTGTGAACGTTATAAAAATGCAGTAAACAAGCCTGACCTTGACTTCGGCACGAGCAGAAAATCTTTTGAGGCGAAAAGGACTGGATATAACGACGGCATTTCGACTTTATTGCACTCCTAGCTTCACATCTTGACCTGACCTACTTTCCGTTTGATGCAAGAGAGTGTGGTTTTGAGATGGTTGCCTATTTCTGTTTTTTTTTTTTTTTTTTTTTTTTTTTTTTTTTTTTTTTTTTTAGATCGTATGTATATGTATTATGTGAGTGCTTGTGTGTGTGTGTGTGTGAGGGGATGCTGTCGGTGTGTGTGTGTGTTTGTATGTGCGTGTGTGTTGTGTGTGTTTGTATGTATGTGCGTGTGTGTGTGTGTGTCAGGCAAGTGTGTTGTGTGTGTGTGTGTGTGTGTGTGTGTGTGTGTGTGTGTGTGTGTGTGCTTGTGTGTGTACGAGTGTGTGTTTATATATGCGTGTGTGTGTATGAGTGTGTGTGTGTTTGTGTGTGTGTTTGAATGTGCGTGTGTGTGTATGAGTGAGTGTGTGAATGTATGTGTGTGTGTGTGTGCATTTCATCATCATATTCTACTTCTTTTCTCCCCCTTCTTATGTACACCAGTGTACATACATGTATATCAACAAGCCTCTCCGTAGAAGTGTGTACATATACGTGTACATTTCCCCTCTTCGTTTTGTTTTCGTGTACGTGTATTTGTGTGCACGAGTGTACGTATGTTCCATAACCCTTAGGAATATTGTGCTGTCGGTCCTTGCAACACTGCAGACCTAAATGGCTTAAATAAATCACAGTTAGATGTTGCAATACATTCTGCGTGTGTAACAGTTATTCCGATTTTGGTAACTGGCAACCGGTAGCTTCATCTAAGCCAGAAATCTATTTATTAAGACGTCGGTAGAATGATTAATTTACGGAGAATTAACAGTGATTGATAGGACACATTTCGCTCACGAAAATGCAAATTCTATTTCAATTAGTATCCTCATTATCATCAACTTATTACCATCAGTAATAGCACACTCATTAATATCATCTTCATCAACATCAGCAACATGTTTTCTATAATTATTACCATCATCATCATCATCACCATCATCAGCATTGTCATTATCATCATCATCAACCATCATCATTATTGTCTTCATCATCATTATCATCATCATCATTATCATCATCATCATCATCGTCATTATCATTAACACCATCAAGATCATAACCATCACCATCATCAACATTATCATCATTATCATATTCATCACTATTACTATCACCCTTACCATCAACACCATCATCATCATTATTATCACCATAATCACAATCATCGTCATCATCATCGTCATCATCACCATCATCATCACCAGCATGATAATCATCTTCACGATTAATCACCATCACCACCACCATCATCA